>NC_051163.1:122514685-122561526 GCF_013339745.2 Dermacentor silvarum | reverse complement strand
CCCAGCTTATTACAACCAACATGCCATGCGGTTCTCGCTATATTCCCCTTACTTTCTTTAAAGCGAATAGCTATCTTTGACCCTTTCTCGTGGTGGTCAAAGGGCGCGTGTTCCCGCGCAACCGATTTCCAGGACGCACTCGTCGGGCGCAACCACACGCTCGCGATCTTCGAGCGACGGCGACGAGCCACAAGCTTGCCCGTCGCGGAGGGAGGTGCGCGTCTTTGTCGCTTGTCGCGACGCCAGTTTCTGGTCCGCCAGAGAACTTCGCTAGTCGCCCGGAAGTCTGCGCGGCGGCTTACGTCGGTTACCGCGTGATTGCGCAACAACATGGCAGCCACCCGGCATGCCCGCTTCGATCTGCATTTGCTTTTGCTACTTGCACTCCGCCGGGATAGCAAGAAATAAGTGGCAAGATCAGCCATCGCTTCGTCTCATCTCTCGCGAAGGCAATGTATCGTGGCTATTATTCGGATCCGTATATTTTGACGCCTCCGAGAGCTGCAGAAGTATTTTGAATTTTACCTACCAGATGAGGTGCCACAGCATTCCACGCTGTCGACCTGGAATGAATTTTCGCCTGCGATAACGGCATATTAAAACTAGATCTAATAAATTTTGGTTAGAACATTGGCCTCGTTGCACGCTTGTGACTTTTTACGAGCATACGATGGTATTTATTTGAACAACAATGTAAATTTGTCGTTACTTTTTTTTTTTCGCGATGTCTCGTCCATGTTGTTGCTCCACGCCGCGGCGCGACAGCGCGACAGAGTCTGCCAGGCTGTCGCTTGTCGTTATCGCTTCGATATCGCGTGCATTTGGTTGCCGTTTTTACAGCTCTTTGAGACGCACGTCTTGTTGCGCGAGATCTTTGGGACGTGTCAAGGTTTACGTGCTGTTTAGGACAGCCTTCCTCTTCTCCCGCTTCCTTCTCCCCCTGTGGTGGCTGAGGGAGAGCGCTTCGTTGGCATGGTGAGAAGAGGATGGTAATCGCGTTCCACGCCGGCGCTCGTGCTGCTGGAGACAACGCACATAACAAATCGGCTCATTGGTTCCGACACCTCCGCTGCAGATAGGCTGGTTAACGGCTCTGTTCTCTGTGGAATTAAACAATGAAACGACAAACGCTACCTAAATATCTTCACTGCAACGAATATGCAGGGTGTTTCCCTTAACTTGGGCCTAACTTGAAAAAATATGCAAATGCCACGTATAGCTGGACAGAACCAAGGTAATATTGTTAGCCGTCGCTGGAGATACTCAGATTATTTTTTGCATAGCACCTAATTCAATAATTAGTCTTAACTAATTATTCAACTTCACAATTAATATAATTAGATGAAAAGAGTCCATTATAAAATTGTAGAGCAGCATGAGCAACTCCCGGTATACAGCTTTCTGTTGGTCAATACCAGATACTAAAGGTGTTCTTCCGAGCGTGACAGAAGCCCACGAATACCCGCAAAATTGTCGGGCGAATGGCCGCTCGAGGCACTTTGCGTGTAATCGCGGGCTTCTTTCACACACGGAAAAACACTTTTATGTAGCATGTATTGCAACGAAAAGCTGTATCGGGAGTTTCTCATGTTGCTCTAGAATTGTGTACATTGTAATGTACACTTCGGTACATTTGGTACATTTGGTAGATTTCGGTACTTCGGTACATTGTGATGTACATTTCACTACATTTGGTACACTTCGGTACATTGTGATTTCCACCAGATTTATTGCGTAAGACATGTAAATGTGGATTTATTTATGATTCATTGCGGAGGCATACTGCATCGTAGGCGTACATCCTAACACACCGACTATTAAAATAAAGAAATTAGATTATTATGAGCCTTTACGTGCCAAAACCACGATCGGATTATGAGGCACACTGTAGTAGGGAACTCCGGAATAATTTGGACCACCGGAGAATCTTTAACGTGCACCTAAATATAAGTACACGGGTGTTTTCTGCATTTCGCCCCCCTCGAAATGTGGCCGCAGTGGCCGGGATTCGATCCCGCGACCTCGTGCTTAGCAGCCCAACACCTATAGCCACTAAGCAACCACGGCGGGTGACGCCGACTATTATCAGACCAGCAAGAATAAGGACCTAAAAGTTGACCTAAAAAGGGCTTTATTCTGCGTTAAACTTCAGCATGGTTACAGTGCAGAGTACGATCGACCTAGAATGATAGACTAGAATAATAGAATACTGTCATGTCTCGTCTCGCTTCTAGTGCGTCCTCTCCATATTGAGTGATTGCAGCGCGCTAGAGTGAAATATTACGCAAACAATTTGTCGCACTTTCACCCGAAAGGCGAAGCATCAATTGCGATAGCAAATTAGTAGAGAGTTATACGGAGTAAGGATAGTAGTTTTATCAGCTGTATAAACTTGGACATGCAGCAGCACCAACAACGCGCAGAACTGTTGTCGACGCCGTCGGCGTTTTGCCCGCGTTCGCACCGAACGCGCGCGGCGTTGTTGACTGTTGCCGGTGCCTTTGGGGGTGGCTCGGAGGTTTTCGACGAGATCAGAATGGGACACTTGTCGAGCAGCGTCGCAAATCTTACCCACCTTCTCGCCTCGCAACGTTTTTATACAAATACGCATTTGGTGTCGCAGCTAAATGTCGCCTCCCCTCCCTCCCTCCCGTCCCCCCACGGCCTTTCGCGCGACGGAAGAAGTCGCGTTTGCTCTCTATATATATGGTGATTGTAAAGGAGGAAAGAAACGCCTAATTCTGCAGCCCTTCAGGGAGCACGGCGCAGAACGCACGTTTGCTCTCCGACGTGCTTTCGCTCCCCGTGAAAGCGCGCATCCCTCGCGCCCATGCAGCAGCACCAACAACGCGCATACAGCGTCCGCTGTATGCGCGGACGCACATACACTCGCACATACAGCGTCCGGAGCGCGGCGACGATTTCATCGCCGTTGACGTCATACGGAACCTCACGGCGACGGCGACGCCGACGGGAGAAATCCGCTTTGAAGTGTCCATATAATTGCTATCACAATAAAACGAAAAAAAGGACGCAGAAGGCACTCGACACGCGCTTGGTCCAGTATTGTGCGCGTCGTTTCTTTGAATCCTATTTCACAATAGCGGGCTGCAATGCTTCAACATGTGCAACCAACTAGAGCCCCAACCTTAGCTCTCATAGCGCCTCGTGCGTAATCCTAGACTGCACGCTGAAATCGTTCGTGGTGCTCCGCCATTGTAGCTAAACAATTACGGTGACGGATGAAGGACATGACCCCCTCACCTATACACACTCCGCGCTCCGTACAACCTCCATGCCCATAGTACTGTATTAAACGGACTTGGTTGCTGGGTTCTTTACACAGCTTATCAGCGCGAAATTGAACGGGCACATCGATAATTTTGGGCAGGTAACATTAATCGAGTACCCCCGTAGGCGGTTCAGTGCTTGCGTGATATTTGTGGAACCACACGCACCCTTGGGAAGCTCGACGCATGCCGCTGGGCTTTCCAAGCTGTCTGCCGCCGGGGCCGGCGACTGGGCGGGTCTGGGCGCTTCGTCGGCGTCTTGTTTGACGTCTTCGCGCTTCGCCGACTTCTTGCGCTTCTTGTGCTTGGATCGCTTTTCGCCGTACGCCGTGCTTGGCGACACGCGTAATCCCTGGTTGCCTTCTGGGCGGGACTCACTAGCCGACATCGCAGATAGCTTCTTCTTCTTCTGCTTCTTCACTGCGCGCGCATCTTCTACTTATCTCGCGTTCTTCGCACATTATTTTTTTTAGGGGCGAAGCTCCTTAGGGTGTGGGTCTGTCCCTCCTCTGTGTATGTAGTAGTAGTAGTAGTCGTCGTCGTCGTCGTAGTAGTAGCCACGTCTAGTTTTATGGAAAACAAATTCCGAAAGTTGTGTCCGTAGCGCGGAATCGAACAAGAGACCCCTCGCTTCCGAACGCGCGGCGCTAGCCACTACGCCACGAAGCGCACATGGACACACGCACCACGATGACAATAAATACCCAACATTAACGAAAGACTGCGCGTTTCTAACGCGTTTGTGCTAGCGCGTTACGGCCCGTGTAAGAAGCTGGTGTAAGACGCTGTGAGAAGAGTGTTACAAGACGTGATCGGGGCACACTCCGCGACGATCGGTACGACGAATCTCGCTACTCGCCTTTGTGAAGGGGGTCGGTCTGGGCCAACGCAATCACCAGTGCGATTACGCGGCAGCAACTTGAGAGTGCAGACTTCATGGATGAAGTCCTCAACCGAACAAATTAAAGTTGATTTTGTATATATACACACAGTGTTTCTCACGTCTTTACATGATGATCGACTGGGCGAATTATACGGAAGATTCACGGTTTACCGATGATTCCCTCCGGAGCTTCGCCCACTCATCATCATTCACCCCGTGGATATGCTGTGATTTTTTTTTTTACTTGGGCGAGTTGGTGCCTGCTGAATGACATAAACTTCGAGGAGGAGGAGTAACAAACATTTATTGAAACCAGCAGCTTAGTTCGCTGGGCACGGAAGATCCCCTCCCACGTGGGGACGTCGAGGTCTTGCCTCTTCGCCGCCTCGCAGGCTTGCTGGGTAGCTCAGAGTTGGTCGTCGAGGTGGGAGCTGCGCAGGGCGACGTGCCATCTCGACAAGAGGGTCACAGTATTATTTGTCGGATATTGGTGTTTACATTCCCATAGCACCTTAGCCACCAGGTACCTTAACACCAAGTACCTGGTACCTCCAGGTACCAGATAACAACTTCGAGGGAATGTTTTTTTTTTTTTTTTTTGCTTTTGCCGATGCATCTACGTCGGGCAGACCGGCCGTTGCGTGAACGACCGAATGAGGGAACACGCAAACAATTTAAAGAAAAAAAAAGGGGGGGGGGATATGAGCGCGCATCTTTCTGCACATTGCAGACCATGCTGCTGCGAGTCGCGTTTTTCTGAGGTGAGGATCCTGGGCAGTAGGAATAAAACGGCGCGGGAACTCCTATAGGCATATATAGTATTCATATCAGTGGACATATCAGCGTTAGTCTAACATCTGTTTTGTTATATGATGCGGAAAATAAATTACTAGGTTTGTCGCATACAAGATGACTTGTCCTTTGCTCCTTGCCGCCCGCTGGTATCGAGAGAGTGTGCGCGAGATATATGTATCAAGCTTGCTGCCTAATAAAGAGTCGTGAGTGTAGCGCCGTTTTTCTTTCTGCTTAGTCTGTCGTTGCTAATCTTTCCTTTCCGGTATTTGATAGCGACAAAATCATGTCACTCATGTTCTTTGTAAGTCAGAGGGAGATGAACTTACATCTCCAAGTTTGGTTTGGCTTGGTGCCTGGCGCTACGGCTCAACCCCGTACGAGGGATCGGTCATGAATCTGGCGGTAGTAGGGAAAAAAAAAAGAAAACTAAAAAGGCAATTTGTAAATTAAAGAGAAAATAAGACGATATGGGTGATAATCGGTGTTAGTATACATTTTAGGGATATAATGAAGAATAGGTGCTAATAATGTTGTAGGTATTCACGGTTAGAAAAGAAAAACACTGATGAAATAAACATTGCAGTCTTCAATATCTCCTTTAGAATGTTAAGATTGTAGTTTTGTAAATCTTTTTTTAAATCACAGACTTATATTTTCGAACGCATTACACTTATGACAGTGGGAGAATGAAGACAACTTACAGCAGGCAAGAACTGACGCACATGAGTCCCCAATTTCTGGACGCACATCCTGTGCTCTAGGAAGCCAGTCAGTATAAGGCATTTAAAAAGATACACGCACATCTCTGGCACATCAGATGTGAATTATTGTGGGTAATACCGGTTAAGACGCGCGATGGCGTGCACAAGTACTGCAATATTGCAACTGCACACTCCGCTTAAAAATGTGCTTTTCTTTTTTAGTTGTATGTAGGGGGGGGGGGGGGGGGGGGAGGACAAGGACACAACTGATGTGACCGAGATTTTGTAAATCTATTGTACGAGCCGTTTGTGCAACGTTGTCTACATATGGTGGTTTCCTGTGTGTGTGTGGTGTGTGTGTGTGTGTGTGTGTGTGTGTGTGTGTGTGTGTGTGTGTGTGTGTGTGTGTGTGTGTGCGTGCGTGTGGTGTGTGTGTGTGTGTGTGTGTGTGTGTGTGTGTGTGTGTGTGTGTGTGTGTGTGGTGTGTGTGTGTGTGTGTGTGTGTGTGTGTGTGTGTGTGTGTGTGTGTGTGTGTGTGTGTGTGTGTGTGTGTGTGTGTGTGTGTGTGTGTGTGTGTGTGTGTGTGTGTGTGTGTGTGTGTGTGTGTGTGTGTGTGTGTGTGTGTGTGTTGCCATTTTCATGAAAGTAAGTTCATCAAGGATCAGCAAGAAGACCCTCCCAAGACCACCTGAACACGGTCAGTCGTCTGCTTCATCGCTCATTTTTGGACGACGTGACTTTCGAAGCTCGGAATCATGGACTCTGACAACGAGTACACCGTAGTCATGGGCCACCGCATAAAGATGCGCCAGTAGTCGAGTGAACAGTCTTCATCGAATGGGAGTGAGCAGGAATGTTTCATGGTTTCTTGCGTGTCACTCTCGACGTCACACACCACGCAATACACAGGCAATTTCTAACGGAATGTTTCATAAAGTGTGGCCCCTGGGCAAATCAACGAAATCAGGGACAACGCTCGAAAGAACATGCTGACGGTGGATGCGCGAAATTATGCAGTGCTGCAGAAGGTAAAGACCCTCCCGACATTGAGCGCCATCCCCGTACGTCCGCTCCCTCATTGCTTACGGGAAGAAGCCAACGAATGACGTAATTTCTTATGTGGGCCTGGAAGTCAAATGCGCGGACCTTAGGCGTCTTTTGAGTTCATTGGTGCGCATTCTTGCGAATGACCGCTTGGGAAAAACCCCGTGCATCAAGTTAACATTTGCTTCTTCTACATTACCATTCGTTCCGAGGCCTCTTGAGTGCCGAAAGTGTTTCAAGATAGGCAGCGTGAGCGCTGGGTGTAAAAGTGAGGAGTCCTGCCAACGTTCCGAAGGAAAGCATGACGTCGCCGACTGGGAGGCGTCTTCACTCAAATGTCCCGAAAGTCCTGGATCTCACGAAGCGATGTCGAAGGCTTGCCCAAAGACGCAACAATAAGCTCGTGTTCTTCGAAAAATGGCAAGAGACAAGTCTTCGCGTACGGAGACTGCTAAATCGGTTTGCCGATGTAAACAAAGCTCGCGAACGAAGCACCACCCAGCCACTTCAGGAGAACTGCATAGCGGCAGAATTACTGCATAGCGGGGCGCAGGCACCACGTCCACTTCTGCCTGCGTCTACATCGAGGACAGTAACCACATTTACACTGAATTCAAGGTCGGTGAGAACACACGGCGAATATTCATCCCCACCGGTGATACTGACACGGAATGGCTTTTCCAGACCCACGGCCATGACACCGGGCCGCAGCGATCCACTGCGCCAAGTAAGCCAACAACGATATGGCCAATAAAGCCGGCGACACTACAGGCAATCAAGGAGATGGACCTACTGAGAACGAAAGCGTTCGGGGAATGCTGAAGCGTCTGATAGAGTCAAAGCGCCTTATTAAATGCGAAGCATTTCCTGGCGAACATTTGCCACATTGAGAGTATCTGTCTTGTCTTGCCTAGCCGCCTACGTCTCATGGTCGTTTCGTTAACTTGGTATGTACCAAAATAAGCATAGTATGACAGGAGTGCATGACGAACATAAATGATGGGACATGACATGAATGTCATGATATGCGTGTCATGTAGGTCATGAAACAGCCGCCTACGTCTTGGTGCTCTCATGGTCGTTTCGTTGCCTTGGTATGTACCAAAATTGGCATAGTAGGACAAAAGTGTATGACGAACATAAATGATAGGTCATTATATGAATGTCATGCCATGCGGTTAAGGCTGTTGGTGCCCTGGCAGCCTAGCCCCGGGCACCAACAGCCTTAACCGCTGGACAAATAAAGTTTATTCCTATCCTATCCATGCCATGCGTGTCATGTAGGTCCCAAAACAGCCGCCCACATCAAGGTAAATACACCTTGCAGCGTAGCTTCCATAGAAGGCTATACGTTAAAAACATGGTGGTGCATCGGCGAGCGCGCGCTGGCGAGCTTCTCAGTATGCGCTTTATGCTACTCGCGGATGGATGGATGGATGCTACGAGCGTCTTTTTTGAAACGGGGTGGTGGGTTGCGCCACCAAGCTCTTGTTATTATTTTGCCTAATGCGCCCTACCTTTATTTTTGAGAAACACACAAATACAAAGAATTCCCGGCATCAACTTTTTTGAACCATTACTGCGAACTCTGTTTCTGTACGTCTCCGTTGTTTGTGGTCTCCCTACTTTTCTGCCACCAAACCTCCAACCGCCTCTTACTCATCTCTACAGCGGACATGTTTACTTTGCCCCTGCTATCCCTGAACCCAAGGGCTTCAAGGAGGTCAGAGGAGCCTACACTTGCAGCTGGGTAGATTTCATCACATTCCAATTATATATGTTCCACCGTTTCTCTAGCTTTACCACAGCAAGCACATGTGGCTTCGTCCTTTGGTGTACCTCGCTTTATAACTGCGCGTTCTAAGGCATCCTGATCTTGCTTCGAAAAGTAAGGAGCTTCCCTTTGAGTTTTCATAAATTCTCGGTAAATCTCCCTCAATAGCTGTATATAGTCGTTGCCTATACCTTCTCATCCCAGAATATTCCACAAAATGCTGTCATACGCTCCGGTGATGTCTAGAAACGTCACAAATAGCGGTCTCTTTTCTTCTCTGGATATTTCAATACACTGAGTAAGGACAAATAAGTTATCATCCTGCCGCCTACCGATTCTGAAACAATTCTGAAGTTCTCCCAATATGCCATTATTCTCTGCCCATGCTTGCAGTTTTAATTCAATTGCCTGCATTGCTAACCTGTATAATTCCGATGCAATGGTCAAAGGCCTGTACGAGTGAATTTTATCTTTTCCCCCCTTACCTTTATAAATTAGATTCATTCCACTTTGTCTCCAACTGTGTGGTATTCGCCTATGTTGTAAGCATTTTTCTACTGCTTTCAACAGAGCTTCCTTACTTTTTGCTTCATTAATCAGTCTAACCGGAACCTCTTCTACCTGTGGCTGTGCGTTTAGGAATTTTCTCTTCAGCCTTATTCCAGTTGAAATTACTCAGCACCAACTCCCTTTCCGTCTGGTTCTCGTTCATTCTCTTTGTTTACTCAGAAACCACCTCGCCATTGCCCTGAAATGATTCGGCTGTTATTTTATTGCGATAGCAATTATATGGATACTTCAACCGGATTTCTGCCATCGGCGTCGCCGTCGCCGTCGCCGTGAGGTTCCGTATAGATAAAATCTTCGCCGCGCGCCGTATGCCCCAGCGGAAGCGTGCGGGGACGCGCGCTATCACGGAGAGCGAACGCACTCAATCTCCCACGCGCAAGCAAGGAAACGGAAAGCCAGCGCCGGAGGGAGCAGGGGGGGGCACTTCTCTGCCAACAACCGCACTCGTCGCTCGTCCGCACAGTCTCTTATCTCTCCCACGCGCAAGCAAGGAAGCGGTAAGCCAGCGCCGGAGGGAGCGGGGTGGGGGTGGGTGGGGGGGGGGGGCGCACTTCTAGGCTGCCAACAACCGCGCTCGTCGCTCGCTCGCACCGTCTCTTATCTCTACACGGCTCTGACCTTTACGCGCCGTGCATTCGCCGCTCAGTTTACGTTGAAGCGATAGACCGCACGTACCTTCGCCGGTGCGGCGTATGCTTGCTGCCAGACTTTTGACGGTCGTTGTCTGCAGTCATTCAGTGTGATCTATTCATGTTTGTTTGTGCGCGCTCACACCACGCTTGTTCGTTCAGTTAGTAATAGTCGGGCCACATTTTCCAACGCACGCTACACATGCAATGCTGCCCGGATCGGCAGTGCAGCGCTACAGGTGTGTCCCTTCGCACGCGCTGCCCACGGGAAGCGCTTCTCATCAACACCACCGTTTCACACTCGCCTTCTCGTGGTCATCGAGTCTCTCTTCATGTCGGTCTACTTACGCCGCAGCACACCTGCTTAATTAATCAGCTCATGTTTACTACAATTCATATTGCTACCAAAGCCGCTTACCTTACTTCGTATGACATTGCTGTGTTGCTATCGCATTCATTGCTTCGCCCTTAGGGCGAAACTGTGACATTTTTAACACGAAAGTGTTTTATGCCGGGGTCCACCAAGACTTCACTGACGTATTTCCGTCACGGAAATACGTCAGTGACGTAGTGTTCTATGACGTATTTCCGTCACGGAAATACGTCCGTGACCGAAATACGTCCGTGTTCTATGACGTATTTCCGTCACGGAAATACGTCATAGAACTTTGTATTTGTATTGTGTATTGTATTGTATTTGTATCGTCTTTGTATTGTGTTCTATGACGTATTTCCGTCACGGAAATACGTCATAGAACACAATACAAAGAAAGAAACCAGAAGAAAAAGTTCCACAAACATGCAAAATTTGGAAATCGAACCCACGACCTCTCGGTCCGCGACGATAGATCGCCGAGCGTTTAACCCATTGCGCCACAAACGCATTTGCTGAGAGCTACACAGACGCGCCTTATATATCTAACACTCCTCCGTGTACCCGCGCTCTTGCTCGGGGCGGTGCCGCCGCCTACGAGCAGAAAAGAGAAGTACTGCATTATGACACTAACGCGCACCGACAGTGAACGCTTCGTTGGTCTCAGCACTACGACGCCTCGATGCCAGCATTCGAAGGGACGCTGGCATCAAGAATAGAGTCACTGGAAAATTTTTGCAGTGACTCTAATCAAGAAGCACTACCAACGCCACCTAGGTGGCGTTCACCGTACTCAGCACAGCGGAGCGTGGCCTCCGCAATTAGCTCTGAAAATGTTTCTGAAGTTGATCGCGGAGGCTGCAATTACGACGCGCTGTACGCGCTGATTTGACTCGGTGACGATTCAGTTACGTGCTTTGTCTTGCGCGTTGTATTAGTGTGTCAGTTACGTGCTTCGTCTTTCGCGTTGTGCTAGCGTGTGCAGCGTAGTGCAGCTTCCATATGCACGACGGTTGCTCATGGTCATCGACGTTGGTAGTCGTGATAGAGGAGACGTGCCACCAGGCGTCAGCGTGGGTGCATCAACGCCTAAGGGCGCTTTAGCCACAAAACACCAATAGACATTATATATCAATGTGCAATAAACATTACACTACTTCTGTGAAGACACGTTTCACTTTCGTGTTCTATACCGATTCCTATATAAGAGGGATCAACCACATTTTTTTCGAACATACTTTAATGCCGCGTCCCCTTCCAGTTTATTTTCATCTTCGTCAAGGATGTGTTGCTGTACTATTCCGAACTTCCTGCCTAATACGTTAATATAGTTCCAAAATATTCTAGGTGCGGCCTTCTTTTTCTCACGTATTTCTGACAACCAACCTTTCACCTTTAATCTTTGCTTGAACTAATATTTGAACCATGGTTTTTTTTTTTCCCCGCGGTATATTTACCATTTTCTGACTATTTCACCCTGCGGCAACTGTGCGTTTTTTGCCTGCCTGTGTTCTCGTCATGCTTTCTTTCGTTCGTCGATCGCCTCCCGTATCTCCCTGTTCCACCAACTTTTCGGCTTCCTTTTTCCTTTCCAACAAGTATGTTGCTTCTCTTTCCTCATTTCTTTCGTCATTACACTTACAAGCTCACTATATTCCCACTCCTTGCTCGGCCATTTGTCAAGTTCTTTCTCGACTCTTGTGGCTACATTTGCTATTTGTTCATCGTTCAAATCTCTACTGGTCATTCTTCGTTTTTTGCTCTCTTTCCCAACAACAAATCCCATTTTCAAAATGATGTGTTTATATATGGTCACTCCCTATGCTGATATCCCATTCCTCGTCAATGACCTTTTTTTTTCAACTTATCATAAATTCCTTCCGTCATCAGACAGCAATCGATGGCCGATTGTCTATTCGCGATTGTCGCTGAACTGAATTGACTGAACTTGTGGCCGTACCCTTTGTAACGGGTGAGCAGTAATCAAACATACTCGGGCCAAAAAATAAGGGCAAAAAGGAAAAAAGAAAAGAAATAAAGAAAAGAAAGAGGTTCACTAGCGGCGCACTAGAGTCCACCACTCGGAGAGTTGCCTTTTCGTCACCATCACCGCAGCCAGCAGCTCGTCCCCGTTGCCTGATGTGGCATCGTCGGCTGAGCGAAATCCCAGGGTGCGTGATAAGGTGGCAGTGGCGCACCGACGGGGAGTGATTTGGGGGTTGTAACCCCCCCCCCCCCCCTGAGGCCGACTTAACCCCCCCCCCTTTTGTTCAACCCCTTTTCTTTCCTTACGCATTTGAGTACTGCAACTAATATGTAAGACGCGCAATCGTCTGCACACTCGTAAAAAGCGCATTTTTTGACAATTTCCCGTGAAGAAATCGAAATTAGTGCTGTTTAGATGGTATTGGCAAACTGTCACCCCCCCCCCCGCCCCTGGCAGAGATCCTGGGTGCGCTACTGTAAGGTGGCGTCTTCTGGCGGTAAAGTGAGAAGCTTCTTGCATCGTAGCACTACGTGTTCAATGCTCTCGTCCTCCTCACCGCATGCCCTACAGATGGCGTTGGCAATGGTGGGGTCGTAGTGGTGGCGATATGTGCAGCGTTCTGAGTGCGCCGGCCCGCGCCTCAAACAACAGACTGTTACCAATGCTGTTGTCGTAGAAGTCCTCCCGGTGGATGTCTGTCTTGCATGCCCTGTACAGCTGCAGTGTCGACTTGGTGTCCATGGCCATTCGCCACATTTCTGTTTCGCGTTGGCGCACCTGATTGCTTACCGCCTTGGCCGACACCTGGGCGTTTTCCGCTTGCGTAGGGCAACAGAAAAACCCAAACTTCTTGCGCAGTTGTTGCAGACGCTTCATCCACCTTGTTCGCAAGCCGTTGAAAGTGACGTAGTCAAACACCCTACGTGCCCACCGGTGCTTCCCCATCGCCCGCAGTCGCCCATCGTACGAAATCTTGCTGTTGGCCTCGCGTGCCTCAAAGCTTGACCAGCCAAGGTCTCCCTGGATGGCCTCGTTGGCGACGTTCCCATGGCATCCCGTTCCGAGGCGTCCGACGACCCACTGGCCTCGCTCCAGCCACTCTCGAGTCGGCGAAGACATGCAAATGATGGCGTTGGCAAAGGTGAGGGCAGGGACGTGTACTGCCTTCCAGAGCTCGCGAACCATGACGTAGCGGTTGAAGCCCCATAAGCCTCACCAGCGTAGGACACTGCCGGCCCGCCTTGACGCCGTACGTAGGTGATCGTCGTGGGTAGCAGTGTAGTCAGGCTGCGTGCACAGGTTGACGCCCAGGTACCTGTATACAGTCGCCTGTTCAACAGCCTCGCCTCCAGGAAGCGTGAAGGATTGATCAACTTCGGCAGGGCCGGAAAAGTGTAGCACGGCAGACTTCTTGGCATTAAATGAAAGGCCTAATGCCGCCATTTTGTCCGCGCAGCTGTTCATCTGTGCCTGAAGATCCGTAGCACTTCCCGCCATCAGCACGATGTCGTCCGCGAAAACAAGGCCAGGTAATACCCAGCAGCCCTTGATCCCCCCGTCAACGTACCCAAGGGTGAACCCAAGACCCAACTTCAGAAGCTGGCGCTCCACCCGGGACACATATAGCATGTAGAGGAGAGGAGACAAAGGACATCCCTGTTTTAGCCCTCGGGTCACGGCGACCTCGCTTGACCGGACGCCGCACATGGTCGTGACTACCCCGTTGTTGTTGTACAGGCGCTGGAGAACACTGATCCACGTTAGCGGCATCTCCATATCGCTCATGCACTGGAGCAGCTGCGCATGTGGAACACTGTCGTATGCTTTAGAAACGTCCAAAAAGCAACAGACAAGAGTACGAGCTTCCTTGCGGGCAATTTCCCCACACTGGGTCAGAGCAAACACATTATCTTCAAGCCGTCGGTCCTTGCGGAATCCGTTCTGAAGCTCTGTGAGATGGTTATTGGCTTCAGCCCAAGCACTCACCCACGTTTTCAAAACCTGGGCGAAGACTCTGTATATCACAGACGTGACCGTGACAGGTCGGTAGTCGCGGAGCAGGCCCGCGTCACCCCCTCTCTTCGGGATCAGTGTCACCCTTCCACGCAGCCAATCTTCTGGGACTGGGTCACCCTTGAGGATGCCACTGAAAATCTCCGCTAGCTGCTCTCTTGAACGCGCGCCTAGGGTTTTCAGAATGCCTGCAGGGATGTTATCAACGCCGCGGGCGGTGCGCGCGCTCATGCGACCTATCACCTTATCCACAGCCAGCTGTGACACCTTCCAATCCACGTGGTCTGGTGCAGTTTTCGCGCTACTCGAGGGTATGGGGGTGCAACTGGCTGCCTGTAGTATGGGTGGCGTTCCGTAGAGCTGCTCCAGATGGCCAGATAGCAGCCTGCAGGTCGTCAGCCTTCTTGTCGGTTACTGGGTCTCGTAGCGTGGGCTCCGTTGGTCTGCCGTCGAGGGAAGACACGTATGCCCAAAACTTAGCCCGTGTACTTTTACCCTCCTTCCGAAGGGCCAGCAGTGTCCTGCGCTCACCCTCTGCGATCTTGCGCTGTGTCACGGTCTACATTTTGTGCTTTGCTTGGAGGTAGTTTTCCCACGCTGCCTGGCACGCTGCGTCGTCAGACAGTTTCCCAGTGCGGCGATGCTGACGGTTGGCGATCCGTCTGGCCAGGGGGGTGAATCTTCCTATACCTCCCATTGGTGCTTTTATAGCAGACGCTCAGTCGACGCTAGCGCCAAGGCGCACTTCAGTTAGGGCCCCAGCGGATGGATGACGGTACTACGGTGGCGAAAAAAAGAAAAAGAAAGAAAAGCGGCGCGATTTTTTTACCCTCCCCCTTTCGCTATAGAACTTTTTTCTTCCTTTTTTTATGATAACGTTGTTCCGCTCTTTTCTCCTTTCCATCTTGACTTTCCTATTCCTCCTCGCAAGCCTCGCCTCGCCCTCCCCTCATGCCACGCGCATGCTCTTTTGTTTTTTTTTATTTCTTTAGCTGTCCGCGGCGCGCTTTTTTTTTTTTTTTTTTTTTTTTTTGTCGCGGGCGTTATCACACGCACCACCGGACCGAAGCGCGTACTCCGCGCTCCTCTCCTGTCCGGCCGTGCCATTCGTGCATTCGTGCTGCGTGCTTGCGCGCATTTTGCGTTTTCATGCACGCAATCCCGTTCATTATTACGATCAAGCAAGCATGTGCCCAAATTATATTAAAAATAATTGCACTTACAACACAACAGTTCTTTGGACTCACTTTATTGTGTTCGTTTGCGAAAACCAGAATTGGAGCAGACAGTGCAACACACTATAGAATGCAACAAAACGCGGATGGTGTTCCATGTTCGCACATGTAAAAAAAACATTTATTGTAATTGATCTAATGGCCAATGCGCAGAATAGCTTCTCACGGCCTGCTTCTCGTTCGGTCCATAAAATCCACCTCCGTGAAGGGCACCGAGCATATTCTGGGGTTGTTGACCTTGTCTCTGGGCAAACCCATTAGGTCCATCCTTCCAGCGTAGGTTAAAAACGCTTCCATCCTGAAGAACAGTGAAGATCATAAATTATAACATCGCAGTTGGAACATACAAAACAGAACTCGTTTCGCATCGCGGCAGAGTACTAGTTGTGATATGATAACCTTAATTCTCAGAAACGCATTTTTAAACGATTGCGACCAATTAGATAGAAATAAGTGCAAAGCGCACACCTACACACGTGTTCCTTGCGATACGCACAGGTGGTACTATATTTATCAGGAGCTTTTTGTTCGCTGCTTGTTGGCACAACGATTTACAGCATCGTTGTGGTGTTTTCAAATCAGCCAACTGTTGCCTCACCACCGGACAGCCATGTACGACTGCGCACCATTACTATCACAAATAAAAACCGGGAAGTAAATAGCACGGTGCTCACCTGTTGTCTTTAGGGATGCGGTAGAATTTCACGTCGCATGGCTCACTTCGTCTTGATGTGTTCGTACACCACTGAACCACACACGAACAGCGACAGCTGCGAGACATGGCCGAAAAAAAAGCCGACAAACGTGCAACGGTAGGTTACCAGAGGGAGCACACTGCTAGCACGGAAGGCGAAAAACTGACCTATAATGCCAGAAAATGTTCTGCCGTTTTGGCCGTTATCAGCACAGCCGACGAAGAGCGCTGGCCGTGCCGCCGATAGTTGAAGGCGAGAGAGAAACGACGAAATTGAGACTGGTTGAGACAGGGTTGACAAGAAAAAAAAAAGGAAAGCGATTTTGGTTCCGCATCCATCTCATGGATGGCGCTGCAATTCGCGTGGACAAAAAACCAGCGGAGTTTCCGGGGCCTGGTGTAGTCGCTGCAGTGTACTTCCTGCACGCACCTGCAGTGCAATAGGAGTATAGCAAAACGCTAGTACCATTCATGTTCCTGCCGCCAAGGAAGAGATCGCTGCACCTATTTTAACGCGATAGCGTTAAGGGTCCCGTGTCGCAGAAAATCCGGCGTTGGCGTTGGCGTGGATGTCGGCGTCGGTGGCGGAGAAAATCATTCTGAACCACCCCGACCGCGCAGGCCCTCCGCGTGGCGCAAGGTGCTAGTGAACAAAAATTTAGTTTCTCACAGTGAAATCCATCAGAAAAATGGTGAAGTACGATTTAACCACAACCTACAGACATGGTGGCGTCGGACTGTTATTTGAATGTACGAGAAAAAATAATTCTGTTATGAGGAAGCTCAAACACAAACCCCTTTTGCCAGCATTTCTACCATACCAACAGCGGCACGCTTGGGTAGGCTACTTGCAAAAATCTTATCCAGATGGCGCTCGCATCCTCGGCAGGTCAAATTGGGACTTGGCCTGCCTAATGCGTTTTGGACACGCGCGCGCGTAGGGCTAGAGCAAACAATTAATAAAATCATTAAAAAGGGCTAGGGCCTTCACATTTTAACTTAAGACGACTTATATTGCCCCTGGAAAAACGTCTTCCCAGCAATGCATTTCTGTTTAAAAGTGAAACCGACTTTAAGGTGATCGGTGTAAGCTTGGTCTTTGTAAGCTGGCTTTCCCACGTTCTGTTTTGCAGTGAAGCATACTCAAACAAAAATTCGATGCGAACAGGGCCCGATAACGCTATCGCGTTCCACTCTTAAAGGCGAAGCTTAAGCGACCTACAATTTTTCATTGAGAACCGTTGCGCGTCCGTCGGCTGCGGTCGCCACAGCTGCCACAGCTGTATGACACGATCAGCATTCTCAGGCGGAAGTGAGCCATTGGTTTGAAACAATGTCTAGATTTATTACAAGTGTGTATTTATATTTAAGGTTACGAAAATTACTATGCATACGCATGGTATTAAAATAAGCTTAATGAAGTGACATATGTTTCTAGCATTGCCGATGACGTTGCGTAAGTAGCCAATCAGGTCACTGCCCAACGCTACGTATACGTAGCGTTGGGCAGTGACCCGTAGCGTGAGAAGGGATGGCTGAAAACTAACGAGAGTGACACCATTGCGATAGGTAGAGTTGCACATTTTTAAAACCTTATAATAAATAGCACGCATTACGGAGAGCACTTAAATCTGCCTCTCAATTATCAAAAAGACGTACCCTACCAACTCAACAAGCTTGTACAAATCATTTCCGGGTCCCTTTAACGTCGTCATTGATTGTGAGGTTGGTTCCGCCTCAATTCTGTCCTCACCCTAGTGCAATCTTGAAGCTTAGCACGAAGAGGCGGCCTGACGGCGCCAGAAAAAGTAATGGACGGATGGACAAAGCAAACCCAGTTTCCCGCACTTTACGGCTGTCACAGTAAAAGCACGTACGCGTAATACTACACATTTAGCCATCAATGTGCGAGACATTCGCCGTTAAATGCCAAAAACACGTTCTTGCACGTCTTTGGCATTTCTTTGCGAAAATAACATCGAGATACTCACGCTGAGACAAAGTCCTCCGTTCCACACTCTTCAACGCACAGGGCTCTAGAATCGCCGAACTCCTACGCCACATTTATAAGATGAACAAACAAAATACGTAGATGATGTTATTAGCACATTCATTCATCGCGCATAATAATCTGCGTGTAATTTACGTACGCACACGAAAAGGTTAAGAAGAGAAGAGTAGGCTCTCTGCGCGAACTTGTCGGCATGTACCTCCACGCTAATAGGGTGGGGAATTATTGGCACCCTCGCTGGGACGCTTCGCACAAGGAGACCTTTACAAAACTCCGCCTCGAAGATTAGAAATACTCTAGCGGCCTTAGCGGGAAATTTTTCGGATTCTACTTATCTCGCAGTTCAACAAAGGCCACAGGCCTCATGCCACCTCGTTCTTATTTTCCAATAGATGCCTCTTTGACATTTCGGGAGCCGGGCTCAACGCTAAGTTGCTTACGACGACGTTGTGCAGGGGGCCCTGAGCTCATCGGAAATAAAATGCCAATGAACCTGTGCATTGTGACAAAGGGTGACATACTGGACGTGAGAGAGACGCTCAAGTGGAGCATTCCACTTTGGCGGCAGATGAGCGTGGCCGCGCGGGCCTATCTTGAAAGCCAGCTGCGGTGGACGTACAAAGTGTAGGCAAGGGACGATGTCGAGGCACGCCGAGGGCTAATGGCTTCGTCTGTGCGGTCTTCTCGCCGCATAGTCAGCTTTGTCAGCTTAGAAGCGAGAGGCAGCACTCAGGGCCGATTGCTCGCTGCTGCTGTCGCTGTTCCTCGAGCAAGCGTTTTTACAGCGAGTGTCCGCGATCTTCAAGTGAGATGTGTTCATGTTTGCCTACGAGCGCGTGACATCATACTTATTAACTTAGTAAATTATTGTTTGCAAGTTTATATGATAACACGGGAAGGCACCTTTAAGGGTACAATTTCTCATAGTGTGATCTTTCACGCCCGTGATCTGAAAAGGAATTCGTATGCCTAGCCATGGTATAACAGGCATGCAGTGAACAAAAAGACCAAAAAATGACAGGACATCTACAATTTTTAAATACAATAGGAGCTTTATAGCTGCACATGGGCGCTGCGGCCAACCATAGCGACGCTTACAATTGCAACAAGAGAGGGTATCACGAGAAACCTTAGATGAAGCGCTTGGTCATAGTTTTAAGGCGAAGTTTTCTACACCTGCCTAGCCGGGGTCTGGCATGTCATAATCGACTGCCTCGTCGAGCAAAGCGGTCTGATCCAGGAGATAGTTTCAGTGTAAAACGCGCTTATCCTAAACATGTAATTAAAACTGGGCAGACGCGGAAGACCACTTCATGAATTTCGATGCTTTGTCTGGCCGATCGCGACACCAGTTCACGAGGGTTTTCATACATTTTGTAGGCCCGGCTAATACTGAAGGCAGTACAATAAAGGCGTAGGTGGGCCGTTCCTGATAATGTCGCATTGCACTCGCTCAGCTGCAGCATGTACCCTTGCCTTTCTCCAGGCTTGGCATTGATGTCTCGACAAGTAGACGTAGGGGGGTAACAGAAGCCATCGAGAAGCTTCGTGCCCACAGATTGCAACACTGCATGGGATCAGCATTTCATTTTTCTTCGATATACACTGCTTCCGCAACCTGGTGCCATACATGTGCTACGTATCTTAACGCACACTTTCTTTAGCTTTAGGTGTGTTTGGTATTCTTCTGGAATTTTACCTAGTTAGTGGTGTAGGTATGTTTCTCTGTATGTATGTAACCTCTTTCACGCCAATTTGAGTAACTGGTCTTTTTCCACTGGGTATGTACCGGCCTTCAATGAACCTCTTCAGCGCTCTTCAGTGAAAAAATATTTTAAAGACAGCTTTATATTTATCCGGTGCTGGGCGAAATCTAACCCACATCACACAGGATTTTTAATGGGATACTAAACAAAAATATCCAAAAATGAGCAAAACTCGGAAGACGCGACTGTTCCGATACGCAGCGTTTTTTTCACATATTTTTAAACGGATGGCTGTATTTCTGGTGGATTGTGCGCGCGGCGGCTGCACGCTGGCAAGCGCGGGGCTGCGCGTCGCACGCCGTGACGTTATGTGTACCCGCTTCTAGAGCAGCAGCAGGCGTTGTTGTAACTAGAGATGCAAAATTTCCGGAAATTTTGAGCAATCGGAAAAAATCCAGTTTACTTCCCGTTTTTTCCCGAAATTTTGGAGAAAATGGAAAAGAACAAATTTTCTTTAGCATGTGGTCAATAGTTTATTGTCAAATGTCAAAAGCCATAACTCTCATTATGTAAATAACAAAAGTGAAATGCTTTCTGCCTTTTCTCAAACGAATGCAGGGTTTAACAAATCGAAGACAAGCCAGAAGCCTCTCCGCGAACGCGTTCAGTTCTCTGTGAACGGGCGCGGCTTCTTAGAATTGTGACGGCAGTTAGAACAAAGAACACTGAAATGTCTCTTCGGTGGCTATTTCGTCGTGGCTTCGACTACGGAAACAGTGATCGAGATGTCTCCCCGAATGTGAAGTGCATCCACACGTCGGACATTGACCCTTTGTTTTCCCTCTTTCACTCGACGAGGGAATGCACTTTAGTTCTTAGCCAATGACCACCCTCGATCAGTTCGCAGAAGCCACCATTTCCAGCCAAGAGTCGCCTCTCCGTAGCGGTCAGTTCGCGGAAGCCACCATTTCCAGGGAGGGCGGCGGTTGTGTTGAAAGGGCTCCAGGTTGGCGCGTCACAGTTGGTGCCGGGCCTCGTCGTAGTTCGGGCGGCGCTGGTAATTTCACGGAAACACACCAAAGGGCAACGTTGCCGTTTAGCGACGCACGAGGCAGCCTGGAGACTAACTGCTCATCCATCAGTCCCAGGTGACACTTCCCGGCCGCGAGAACCGGCAAGCGTGAAGAGCACTTGATAGCTTCCCCGTATGTCGATGAGGCCTCCTTTGTCCCGAAGGACCGCCAGATACAACACCGTACCATTGGAGAATCTGCTTCCACACGGCTTCATATCCGCCACAGGTTGCACAAGTGCACGAGGGAAAGTCAAAATTGAACAAAAACGGGCACCAAAACATGAGAAACCGCCCCCGAATGAGGAAGCCACGCTGACGCTGGAGCTGACATTATGTGATATCGATGGCGAGTGGTCAGCCGTCGTTCGGCGTTTCGGTATCATGTGCGACGTTTCGGTTTTGCGTTCTGCGTTTCGCTTTCATGTTCAACGCTGGGTGTTGCGTAAGTTTTATTTCTGTACGTTTTTCCCCGCGGAAATTTTGGCCAATTTTTCCAACTGCGCCGAAAAATAAAACGGGGAAAAAACAGTTTTTTCCCGGAAATTTCCCGTTTTTTTCCCCACTTCGCATTTCTATAACTTGTCACAAGGTGTTCAAGTTGTTTCAAAATTGTTCGCACTTAAGTTTCTGAACACTGTACAGAAACAGGGCGGCGATTTGAACATTGCGTCGACAATATACACACGCCGACACAGGCAGTCGACCCTTGCGCGATAGCGAGCGTGCGCATAGAATGCCTGTAGCGTCCGTTCGGCGTTTGCTCCAGTCTACCTTCTACTTGCGCCAGCGCTGTGGTGCGCCCACTGCGGGCTCTATATGAAGCTCTCCCATAGCGTTACGCGGAAGTTTCATGACCAGATGAAACGTATTGAAAGCCCCTGCTACTACGATGCCCCGGCGCCCTTTCGCTGCGACATATCGCAGCTCTGCAGCAAAGCAGGGCTCGTCTGATAGTCACTGTCCTCAAAGTTCCTTTAGTGATACTGAGATTGACGTTGAAGAACCTTTTTTTTAACTATCCAGCTGTTATTTTTAGACACATTGCACACATCAACACTTTCGAATAGGTCGAAGGTGCAAAAGGAATATAGATCTGAGGCTTTGCTTTTTAACACACCTAGTACACCGAAAAGTAAACTTGTACTTGAAGATCTTAGTGTGGCTAAATTTTTATGGGATGTATTTCAGCGTTGCACGACTATTTATGCTCCGAAAATATCATTTTAGATCATACTAGGGGGGAGCGCGTAGTTTTTTGCCAGCGCTAGGTAGAAGAGAAAAAATATAGCTAGTAATCCTGTTCGACAATCTTGTAAGGCAGTAATTGGGTCACTTTATTCTGTCAAAGAGATGTCGATACGAATTTGTATAGAAAGATGCGAAAGAATGTTAACATGGCTTCTAATTCATATAATATACCCTAGGCTTGGAGACCTAAAAATTTGGTGCCTACAACATGCATTGTACAAATGGGGGGACATTCTGACAAAAGTACGTATCTGCCATAAGATAGCGAGGGTGCATGCTGTGGTGTTTTCCAAGAGTACCTTGCAATCTCTAAACAAAGGAAAAAGCATGGCGAAATTTGCCTTAATAAGTGCAGCTGATGGTGATGTCTTTAAAAAGTCCCACACGTTTCTTCGAGAAGAAAGTGAACAGTAATCTCTTGGTCGGCTATAATATAAATCATCCGTTTAGAGTGCTAGCTATGAATTGTAATTTTCATACACTTATGCAGGTGTATAATGGGCCGAATGGGGCTTGCCTTCGGTATACCGCTTCCAAGCACCACGCGTCCAAGCACCAGCTTCCAAACACCACAGCGAACCACTTCGTTGTAATCGCTTGTAACAGTGATAATTGGCTCACTCCAACAACTTTGCATGCTTTCTCCTCCTTTCAGAACCTCGTTCCCGTTTTTAATGTTTTCCCTGTAGCCGGCGCCAACCTCTCCTTCAAATTTATTGCAGCCAAGAAAGCCCTTGTCTACATCGAAAATGCGAAGAGAGCAGAAGAGGTGAGATGTAGGGTATGAGGCTTTGGACAGCGCACGCTGGCGCAAAACCAAAAGAGGCGTAGCACAACCAAAAGAGCAATACGGAGGCAGCAACATGAAGGCAATAGTTCCTGCCGGCGTGCCCCAGTCCCTATGGCTTTGCACTACTGAGCTCGAAGTCACGATTCGATCCCGGCCGCCACGTCCGCATTTCGCTGGAGGCTACATGCACAAAAAACCACTAGTTTACTTAGATTCAGGTGCACGCTTAAGGTGTGTGGTTTACTTAGACTCAGGTGCACGCTTGTGGTGTGTGGACACCCGCCGTGGTTGCTCAGTGGCTATGGTGTTGGGCTGCTGAGCACGATGTCGCGGGATCGAATCCCGGCCACGGCGGCCGTATTTCGATGGGGGCGAAATGCGAAAACAGCCGTGCACTTCAATTTAGGTGCAAGTTAAAGAACCCCAGGTGGTCCAAATTTCCGGAGTCCCCCACTACGGCGTGCCTCATAATCAGATCGTGGTTTTGGCACGTAAAGGCTCATAATTTTATTGCGATATCAATTATATGGACACTTCAACCAGATTTCTGCCGTCGGCGTCGCTGTCGCCGTCACCGTGAGGTTCCGTATAGATTCCAAGGGTGATAAAATCGTCGCCGCGCGCCGTATGCGCGAGTGGATGCGGGCGGGGGACGCGCGCTATCACGGAGAGCGAACGCACGGCGGAAAACAAACGCGACCGTCGCGCGAAAGGCCGTGGGGGTATGGAGGGAGGGAGGCGGGGCGACGCTGTGCTACGGCACCAAATGCGTACCTTGCAACCGTGCGTAAGGGGAACTGGCAACGCAATCTGCCACGCGACAGCAAAAAAGCGGGAAGGCAGCGCGGGAGGGAGGGGGGGAGCAGCTTCTACTCTGTCAACAAATACGCTTGCACTGGCTGTGGTGGCGGTCGCCCGCACCATCTCTTATCTCCACACGGCTCTGACCTTTGTATGCGCTGTGCATTCGCCGCTCAGTTTCCGTTGAAGCGATAGACCGCACGATTCTTCGCACGCTGCGGCGGCTGCGCTTGCTGCCAGCGTTTTGACAGTCGTTGTCTGCGGTCATTTAGTGTGATCTATTCATGTTTGCTTATGCGCGATGACACCACGCTTGTCAATTCAGTTAGAAAGCGAATGTGTCCCAGTTTATGCAGCCGATAAAACTACTATCCCTACTCCGAATAGCTATCTGCTAATTTGCTATCGCAATTGATGCTTCGCCTTTCGGGCGAAACTGCGACGTTTTTTTGGTGTCTGGAGTGCGCGACACGATGCGGTGGATTGAGACAGACAAGAAGCAGATGACAAGTAGTGCGCGCGCGGAGGTGAATTCCGTGCTGGTTGAAAAACGACAACGTCGAAGACCGTCCGGCACGTGAACACGGGGCGCAAGAAAAAGAAGAGAAAAAAGCGTCAAATCGCAAGAGACCACGAAGCTTCGAGCGGCCAATGAGCAAACGACAAATCAGCCAGAACGGCAGAAAAGCGAGGCGCGCTTTCAGAAGAGGGTAGTTCCAGGAAGCGATGCCAGGAGAAGGTTGACCACCGGACTGGGAGTTGAAGACGGGCCGTCGGGTTCCAGACCCGAGCCATCAGGACTTCTCCCGACCGGGGTCTCCTGCCAACCCGTTCCTGGGCGTGGCCACTCTTCCCAATCGTGAGCTGCTGCCCGAGACCGGCGGACGTCTGTGCCCGTGGGCAGAACGTGAGCAGTCGGGCTACGGGCCAGCTGCCTGGCCAGAACGCCACCGCCGTCTGCCCGTGCCGCCAAGCCACTTGCCTTCTCTCTCCAAGCCAGAGCTGCCGCGCTCTGGTAGCCTGGCTAACGGTCGAATACACCGACCTTTGGTGAGACGAATGCCACGTCTTTCGCTGTTTCGCCGCCTCCCATCCTCTGGGAACTAGTACGCGCCCTCACACACGACCTCAGCCCGGACTCGCGTGTTATTAATATCATGAACGTGCTCTCAGGAGGAGGAGGAATAAACTTTTATTGTGGAACCAGCACTTTATGATGGCCGAGCCTAAGCCTCACATGAGGGAACGTCGAGGGCTTGCCTCGCCGCCGCCTTACGGGCGTGCTGGGTCGCTCAGGTTTGGTCGTCGAGTGCGGAGCTCCGCAGAGCCTCACGCAACCTCGACGCAAGGGTCGTCGTGTTAATGTATGTGTACTGAGCTGGGCACTCCCACAGCATATGCGGAAGCCTAGCCGGGTGAGTGCCACAGCACCGGCAGTTGGGGGTACTGTAAACTTCAGGGAATATAAGGTGTAGGCGAGCGGGTGATGAGTACGTATTTGTTTGCAGCAGACGCAGGGTGGTACCCTGCGCCCGGCTGAACTTGGAGTGAGGTGGGGGGAAGGTTCGGCGACTAAGGTAAAATGCCTTAATGAGATCGTTATAAGTAGTCAGACTGTCCCTGGTGTCCAACTCATCTCCAGTGTCTCCGGCGCGTTTGACTAGGACTCGCGCAATGGAGTGGGTGACCTCGTTGAGGTTGGGGAAATGCTCTCAGTGTTTTTTTTTTTTTTGCCGTGATATTTCTCAAAAGTTTATTTTATGGGTTACTTTTCGTTTTTAGTTATATTAAACTTTGTCCCCAATTGGGCTTTGTTCCCTAATTGAGGAACAGTTTGCAAAGTTAAAGAGAAAAGTCATGCGGCAATCACAAATTGGCGTCCGCAGTGACAGGACAAAGCCGTTCGTTTGGATTTTCTTCTTAATTTTAACAGCTTAAAATCATGGCTAGCACGCGAGAGATGTTAGGTTTAGCTGAGCGTATGGGGCTGGAAGGAGCTGACTTAAAGGCCTCGTTAGATGAGCGGGAGGCGCGAGCACGAGAAGAACGGGCTGCCGAGCGAAAGGAACGGGCTGCATGCGGAACGAGAAGATCAGGCTGCAGAACGAGAAGCGAAGAGAGATCAGCTTGAGCGCGAGGCACGCGTGTTGCAGTTGCGTCTCAAGATCGCGGAGGCGGAAAGGGCATGCTCAGCGATGGACCTTCGCGACCTGGAGTCGTATGCAAGGTGTATTGAGCTAGCGTTTGACGCGGGCTCCAGACTCGGCAGTTCGAAATCTCCGTCTTGTGATGGCCTCGAACACCGGCATGGTCTTTTATTTGAGCTAGGCACTGAACAAGAGGGCAACAAAGAAATAGGCAATAAACGAACTAACCTAGGTCTTGACAAGAACCTCAGGGTTACTGAGGATAGCTCGGTGGGCCGGGAACAGGCCACTGAAATCAAGGCACATCTGCGTGTCTGTGCTGGTAGACGCACATTAGATCATCATCATCATCAGCCTATATTTTATGTCCACTGCAGGACGAAGGCCTACCTGCGATCTCCAATTACCCTTATCTTGCGCTAGCGTATTCAAACTTCAGCCTGCAAATTTTCTAACTTCACATTAGATAAAGAGGCAAAAATGCCTTCAGAAAACTCGACGCTCTGGGCAACGATGCGCATGGGCAGGGACCTCGAAGAGGACCAGATTAGCAAGGAGGTACGCATGCGACGCTGTGCAGATAAAGGAACATCAAATAAAGAGACACAGAGACCTCTAAAAGCATGACGGACTGGGCAAAGGTTAGCATAGCCATTGACCTCGAAGAATGCGAGACGAGAGATGAAACGCTCATCCACTTTTCCGGTGTACCACTTGTAGTGGTGATAAGTGGCCTCATCAGGTTTGAGGACTTCACAGATGGTTCAAATCAAGAGCGGAAGAGTGGGACTTTGTCCAGCTCAGGGGTAATAGAACCGACAAGTTCTAGAGAAGATGGAGTGCGTGTTCGAGCCTCTGGGAGGCAAACCACTCTGCAGAGAGGGAATCGTACCAAGTTAGATATACCTGGTAGCGAAGCTTCCATAGAAGCCCATACGTTCAAAACATGGTGGTTCATCGGCGGTTCATGGGGCTTAGCGCCATCTGTGTGAGGAGGGAACACTTCCGGCGGAAGAAAAAATAATGTGACGTCATATCCGTTAAAACAGAAGTGACGTCATTTTGTTCTCAAAGGCGCGAAATTTGTTTTCGGAGGCCGGCCATTACAGCTGTATATTCAGATGCCCCGCCGTACGACTTGGTGGGCGTTCCAAGCTTTCAGCACGGAAAGCGAGGCAGGAAAAGGTCTGCCGCACGGGTGTCGAAATCGCTTCCCTGCACTAAACATACTTTTTTTGGAGGCCGACGAATGCTTTGGGCGTAGAGTGCTCCTCCTTTCGTCGGACGCGAAGCCCGTCGGCCAGCGCTGTCCCACGAAAACAACTAAAGTGAACAATTATCTGGCGGTCGCAACTTACTGCTTTTGACTGAACAGGTTAAGAAACAATGAAACTACCCACGTCACCAAATTTAGGCAAACGTCGATAAGCAAAACAACACAACATGTGAGGGGGACGTATTGCAACAGGTGAGCTTTACGAGCGCGCCTTTCTGCACACTTCAAGAGCTACCATTGCAAGTGATAGCGGCGTGAACGCCCGCCGCTATCGATGGGCGCTCTTGCGGTGGGCGCTGAAAAAAAGTATTTATTCATAATGATCAAGTGAAACAGAATTCTCACTTCTTTTCTCGCCATGCGTATGTAAAATTGATTAGGAACTTTATTTTCGTTGAATGAATCTCTGTGTCTCTCTTTAATTATAAAACGCTTTTCTTTTCTTTCCCAATGTTTGTTCCCTTCAAACATAGTCGCGCATCAATCGCTGCTCCCATAACCACCCTTGCTGATGTCGGTGACAATTTGTTCTGAACCGCTTTTCGCCCGAAGCTTCGCGACCTATGTGAATTGACCTTGATCGTACCTCTCCAGAGCTCCAGCGAAGGAGCAATAAATGGTCACACAGACAACGCCCTCGGAGGCTATCAGATGAACTGTGGAACAGTGGCCCAGCCGGTACAACCATCCCTTGTAATGTCTGCTTTTTTGCCTTTAATCCCTCGCGGACAATATTGCATGCCTGCACGCATGCGGCCAGACCTGCACACGTGCCACGCTATCAGTCGCAGGATACCACTTATTTTTCTTCTTTTTTTAAAAAGAAAATGTTACTCCATACGTCACCACACGTGCGTCAGTCCAAATGCATGAAACGACGGACGAGGCCTTTCATGTTGTCAGAAACGAACACCTTATGTTTCGGCTGGCACAAAAGGTCGTCCACATAAAAGAAGCTCGAGGGCTGCCATTTGCCATTTCGATACAGAGGTCGAACACCTCACAGCCAAGAAAGCTTAACGGCTCGTTATTTTTCAGACTGTGGAAGAGATGTGTCATAAATGTTGTGAAATATTGTGAAAATATGCGTTGAGGAATCTTGCCTAGTGCTTTTCGTGCAGGAGTTCTTAGGAGCCAACTTATAGCTTGCCGTACACCGCGATATAAGCTTTTCGACTGTAGATACGTGTTGAACAATTTTCTCAACGTTAAACAAATTGTTAACGAACACAAGCGTCCAACGTCGCATACTGATGTCGCCGTATGTTCCCTTCCCACCTAATCTCCAGGAACGCAGAATTAAAAGTCGAGATCTTGGGGGACTGAATAAACAAGAAGTACCTTATTTCTAGATATTAAACCGCCGAGGCAGATAAAACCAACGTGCATTTGGGTATAAATCCCGTGAGTACTTCAAGTGTACATTTAAGGAGGCGATTGTATAACAGTTATTGTGTTAATTGCAGGATGTACACCGGCATCAGCACCGTCAGAAAATTGGGCGTAACTGTTGTTAGCGCAAGTCATCCTTGGCAGCATGTTATCGTATATTCATAGCGACAACAAGTTCAAGGCCACAGTCATGATCTCTGAAAACATATTGCTTCAGTGTATACTTCCATTTTCCAGCACAAACGCTTGCTTAATACAGCATCTTTCTTTCTGAACTTAAAAAGGGAAATAAAAGTTCATTCATTCATTCATTCTTTCTGAAATATTTCCGCCAATTGGTAAATAAAACACAGATGGATTCACCAAGTATAGAAATCCTTAACACTCGAATAAATACATACATCATAGTTCTGTAAACTCCATCTATTAGGTAGTCTGAAATGGACAAATATGATATACGTGTTACACTGCTTACGAGGGCTTTGCAAGTACCTAGCTACTCACAAATCAGCGGAACATTAGTAGGGGATATGTGAAATATTGCGTGTGTGCTTCCCCGCACATCTCATTTGACCCACACAAGATGGCGGCCGTCGTCTTAGAAGTGTAAATCAATTAGGACTGCACGGCTGGTGCCACAATCCTAGCGACCTTCTCTTCCTCACTACGTCCACACTGTTTGCAAGCCTACCCTCGGCTCAATAGTACCGTGAGCAGCAAGTCGGCTATCTAGTTTAAGGCAACCTAATAGTGTAGAAAAGTCGATTCCCGGTATTTTAACGTGATATCGTTAAGGGCCCCGTGTCGCAGCAAATCCGGCGCCGGCGACTGCGTCGGTATGTATGTCGGCATCCGTGGCGGAGAAAATCGTCCCCAACCACCCCGACCGCGCAGGCCCTCCACGTGGTGCAAGGTTTGGGTGAGAAAAATTCTATTTCTCACAGTGAAATCCATCAGAAAAATGGTGAAGTACGACTTAACCACAACCTACAGACATGGTGGCGTCGGACTGTAATTTGAATGTACGAGAAAACATAATTATGTTACTAGGAAGCTCAAACACAAACCCCTTTTCCAGCATTTCTACCGGACGTACAGCAACGCGCTCGGGTAGTTTACTTGCGAAAATGATATCCAGATGGGACTCGCATCATCGGCAGCTGAAATTGGGACTGACTTCGCCTGCCTAATGCGCTTTGGACACGCGCACGCGTCGGGGCAATAGCAAACAATTAATAAAATAATGAAAATGGGGCTAAGGCATTCACATTTTAATATGAGACCGCTTATATTGCCCCTAGAAAAGCGTCTTTCCAGCAATGCATTTCTGCTTAAAAATGAAGCCGACTTTAAGGGGATCAGTGTAAGCTTTGTCTTTGTAAGGTGGATTTCCCACGTTCTGTGTTGCAGTGAAGCCCACTGAAAGAAAAATGCGATGCGAAGGGGGCCCGATAACGCTATCGCGTTCCACTCTTAAAGGCGAAGCTTACGAGTCCTCCAATTTTTGCTCTTCTCGCATAGATGGAGCTTACGGAATTATTGTATAATCTTTTGTATTCTGGTTACCAAATTTTAAACTTCATACTTGGGTTTCTTAAAATTTTGCAATATTAGGAACATTTTTAAAATAATTCATTGCATACATAAAAGAAGCTGCTTCCTGTAGTTGATATATTCTAACTTTTCATTTTATGTTCAACAAACCTTATCGAAGTCAGTGCAGTTAATTTTGAGCAATACTGTTTTATGAATAAATATGTAGCTATTTATATGTTGTAACAAAATATACTTAGATGGAGCTTTGGGCGTAAATCTTCCTCTTACCTTGGCCCAGCTTCATTGATTTACTTAAGCTGTTGTCGTTTCATACTGCTGAGAAAGTTCCCCACATACTCTCATAATTACGTGTCTTCCAAATTGTCGCTGCGGTGATCATTCGAATTCGGTGTTTCTTCTGCTACGTTCCTTTACGAGAAATTTGGAAAAGGTTAGGAGTCATGAGAATGCAGAACAAATTTTTATGCAAAGCCATAAATAGCCATGGTAGCCATGGAAGCAATTGTATTGCAAATAAAGAGTAGCTCAAAAAATCTAAAATTCACGCAGAAATTCTACTGGAGTTGCCCATGTATGCGTAAGCATGTGCTACTTGCTCATTTCCACACAGCGGGGTGTTATTATCAATCTTATCGAACTTGATCCGAGCAGCATGAACACTTATCAAACTTTAACTTTTGGTCGTTATCAGCGTTATTGGACTACATCCGACCCTCATCAACCCTTAATTATCGGTGGTTATCACACTTATCGGACTCGATCTGACCCTTATCAGCCCTTATCGGTCGTTATCAACCTGCGAACGTGGATGCCCAGCGAAGCTGTAGCAATACCACCCCTACAACTTGCACGCTTGCTCACACCAGTGTTTTGACAGTGCTTGTCTGCAGTCATCGAGTGTGATGTATTCATGTTTGCTTGAGCGCACTCACACCATGCTTGTTAATTCAGTTAGTAAGCGAATTAGTCCAAGTTTATGCAGCCCATAAAACTATTATCCTTACTCCGTATACTATACTAGTAAATTTCCTATCCCAACGAATTAGTCCAAGTTTATGCAGCCCATAAAACTATTATCCTTACTCCGTATACTATACTAGTAAATTTCCTATCCCAATGCATGATTCACCTTTCGAGCGAAACTGCGACTTTTTTATGGTTCGGATGCTTGTATTGACCTTGCTTTTTATTGAAACCTATGTTTTTATGTGTGTTGTATGGGGGATTTCTATGAATGTATGCACTGTTCGCTTCACTTTTCTGAGCACTTGTAGCCTCAGCTTTACGGAGTATAAGCCATTACATTTTTGCTTGCTTACGGGGGTATGAACAGGGGGTATGAGCCATTGCATTCGTCTTAAGTGATGCACGGACTGGTTTCCTCGTTGAGTAGGCCTAGAAATGCTTACGCGTTAAAAGTTTTGCGAGGACATTTAGGAGGCAAAAAAAAAGTTGGCAGCTTGCACTAGTGTTGCAAGGCTGGAGTAAACAGCGGAGCTCGTGATCGACCTACTCTTATTCCAGGTTTTACTAGCCTTGGCGTGTTTAGCAGCAGCGGCTTCGGCACGATACTCCGGATTAGCGCGCAATCGCCACATTCGTTCTCTGCTGGCGGCACGACGAGCTTCAAGCTGAGCGGCTTCTTCTTCGGGAGTCTTGTACTTATTCGGTCATCCCATGTTACATTTACTCAGTGCAAAGTCTACGAGAGTTGGCTGGTTCGCCGTCACACTGATCTTTATGATCAGTGTGACGTCATGGCATGACATCAAGTTCACAAAGTGCTGTCATGACTAAGCAAAGCAAGAATTGCGGCGCGAAGCAATGACATGGCTGGGCGAAGCCGAGTAAGTGATTGCTAGGCTACCGCATTGACGTAGCGGTCTGCTGGAACGCGGTGTCGTCATTGGAACGTGGTGTCGGTGTTGCAAGCTGTGCTATGCAACGTGCAGTGACGCCATCGCTGGCGCGGCGGCGGAGGAGCATTGCCGGAGCTAGGAGAAGCGAGGCGCAGCTTCGACTCTGCGCCGTCGCTTGGCTAAGGCTTCCTCGGCTTTCTGTGCAGGATCAGCTCGACCCCGACGATTGCATTCTTGTTTGGCCAAGCGGCCTCTTCCTCGGGAGTGCGGTTCTTCCTCGGTCTCCTCATGGCTGCTACTACTGCCCGCACACAGCAACCCCGCCTTAGCACCTGTTACACGGAACGTTTATGGCAAGCGGAGCAGACGCGCTGCACGCAGTGTCTAGGCGCGGAGTCTTGCGAAGCTATCGCACAGCTGGTATGGGGTTGCTAGCCAACGCAGTGACGTCATATCTTGGCGAGGTTTTGCGGCTCGCGGCAGAACTTACGGCCGGCTTAAACTGCTCCGCTGCTAAAAATGCAGCCGGTTCCACGAAGTGAAATCTGCCGAAACAGCGGAGCTGTGGCTGGTCGTTATGGTTCTGCGATCGTCGCGTACGTTTCTTTTTTTTTCGTTTTAGATGCGAAGCATCTTATGGCGGTGGCTTTGTCCGTTCCTCCCGCGGCGTCCCACACCCTCACAGCGCATGCGCGTCCCCTCCTCCTCTCTCTGCTCTCCTACGCTCCCTCCTTTCTCTCCTCTAGGAGTCCTCTACGGAGCGGCACCCGCGTCCCACACCCCCACAGCGCAAGCGCGTCCCCTCCCCCTCTCTCTCTTCTCCTGTGCCCCCCTTTCTCTCCTCTAGGAATCCTTTAGGGAGCGGCGCCCGTGTGCCACACCCCCACAGCGCATGCGCGTCCCCTCCCCCTCTCTCTCTCCTCTCCTACGCTCACCCCCTTTCTCTCCTCTAGGAATCCGGAGCGGCGCGCACGACAGGTGGTGCGACAGCTGCATACTCCACTGGGGGCGCCACGGTACTTCCGCGGTATGAAAATGATGGAGCGTGCGCGCCTCATTCTCTCTCCTGTGGAGCGCCGCGATGATCACTCGGGCTGCTGCCGCGGAACCACCTCCCGCTCAAGCTAACCATCTCCCCGCTGCTTCGCATCCACACATGTTTCCCTTTAGCGGGAGATGGAGTAATTTTTTAAGCGAAGCTTGTATCAATCTTTCCCCTGCTTTTTTTCACCAATACCCTAAACATTTCTTACTTATCTCGACTGCTGACCGGTTGATGCTTCCGTCCGCTTTAAATCCAAGCGCTTGTGGAACGTGTACGTTACCTACGGGTCTTACTGGGTGAATCCTTTCGCATTCCATTAGGATGTCGCACTGCATTGCGCGTAGGCGAGCGGCATCTGGTGGTACTGGAAGGAACCCAGTGGCGTACGTGGCGCGCGCTTTCCGCTGTGATTGGTTTTCTGTCGACCTATCCGAAGAAATCCCAGGATCCTAGTCATATACAGCTTCGCTGTACAAAGCTTCCATTTACGACTAATCTTCGCTCGTGCATACGGTACTCAAAACATACTGCCATAATCACTGTTCCCATACACACATACAGTAATCACATACTGCCATAATAATAGCCCTCCAATTCAAACCAAGTTAATGAACCAAGTGTGAACTCTTTTGCGGTCTTTGCTGCTAGACAGGGAGCCAAGCGGACGCTGCGTGGCGTCCATCATGCGAAGAGCACGCGGCGCAAACACCTATTATACCCCGGCGCCTCTCCTCCTCCTCCTCCTCCCCGGCACGTGCTCCGATTGGTCGGCTTCTCTCTTCCCAGGGAGCGGTTCACGTGACCTCTCCGGCTCTGCTCCTGCGTGACAGCGCCGTCATCGACGGTGCACGCTCGACTAAGAACAGTTCCGCTTTTAAAAGAAATCGCCAGCAGATCTCTACAAGCTTCTAGTAACCATGCACGATCAAAAGTGTCAGCCAAGAACCCCCCCTAAATGTGCGCAAAGATTTTTGAAATGCAGTCTATAGCTTTGGAGTATGCTAGAGCCTTTATTTAAATTACTGCAGAAGTCTACGATAATTATCCTAAAGCTAGCGAAACTTCTGCGTGTGCTGCCGCCTAACCTGCCGCTCTGCAAAGCGTTACTGCAAGCTTGGCAAATTGTTACGAAGGTGTGGGTTTATTTACAGGTGATGATAGATGAAAGCACATGAAGGGAGCAGCTGAAGGCGAAGACCAGTCCGGTAGGATCAACCGCCCAGATGTAGATGTCGATGTAGATCCTTGGGATATACTGAGACGTACCCACTCCGGGAGATTAGCCAAGAACCGGGTAGCTCAAAATAAAATGTCCAATGGAGTGCAACATTTTATATTGGCTAACTTAGAAGCGGAAGATGGAAATTAAAGCCTGTATGATTTTGTAATTATGAATATTTTACCATAACCATAAAAATAAAGCACTTCAAACTACATTTGGGTCAAAGAACAGGAGGCTTCAAAATTTTGTATTCAGAGTTTAAATCTCATGGAACCTAAAGGAAAGTCTTGGAAGGCAGCGCCAACCTTCCCGTCGCTGTGCCCAAATGTAGAGGCACCTAAAGATAGAACATTTGGAACAGTTAAATCTAATCCTAGTAGGTGGATTGCTGTTTCTAGGGTTCATTTTCTTAGGCTCATAAATCACCGACAAGAAGTGAAAAAATGTTCTATCGTCTCATCTTCTCTACCCATATGACATATCAGTGAGGGTGTCAGACCAGCTCTGTGTAAATAGAAATTTAAAGAAGGTATGCGACCGCGCAGCCTACTGAAACTTCAATTTTTCTCGATTGAAATAGATTACTTTTCCAGGGGTATAACAAAAGTTTAAAATCCGCGGAATTTGTTATAGATGGTACAGAGAATTCTCGCGCCGTCATTTTCCTCCGAAATGTTGCAGCTATGATCAAGGGTGATGTTGGGAGGAGTTGAATCGCTGGGCCAGCTATCGACGCCTTCGCCAGTGCATCTGCTGTTTCATTTAAAAATAGGCCTGTATGCCCAGGTACCCACTAAATGGATATTGGTCAACTGTTGAGGTACTAATGATTTAAACACTCGTAGCACCTGAGATTCATTAGGTGCTGTAGAGAGAGAGAGAGAGAGAGAGAGAGAGAGAAATTTATTTGCAGAAAGGCAGATAGGTCGGCCTGAGCTGTAACTTGCTTTGGCCTGCTACTCTACACTGGGGAGAAGTGAGGGGAGGAAAAGGGCTGATGGATGATAAGGATAAGAGGAGGAGGTGTGTATGTACAATTTTACAACATTGTGGCATGTCTAAAGCCGTGCGTCTAGCCCAGTGGCTTGTAGAAAGACTAAAGCGGCACTGGTTATCAGGGCTGCGCTGTTTGCATTGGGCCAAGGACCTAAAAGAAACTCGTCTCATAGGGGCCTCTTATGGACTTCTGCAATTGAAGAGACCAGTTTCTGTCGTTCTTGCGCGTACGCGGGACAAACGCAAAATATATGGTCAAGTGTTTCTGGTAACTGGCAGTATTCACAATTGGGGCTAATGCCACTGCAACCAATCATATGTCTGTAACGATTCGTGAATGCGACACCAAGGCGTATCCGGTGCACGATGCTTGATTGGCTTCTTTTGAGCTTGTGAGGAATGCGGTATGTCATTTCTGGGCCCCATTTATGCACTCGCTTGTGTTGATGATCTGCTGTAAGTGAAGTACACAAGGGCAACGAATCTGTTATGATTGCGCAATGTATTGATGGGCTTATTTACGCAGTGCCAGTATTACTAAATTCTGCATAATTGATTGGTAGAAAGTCTGGAAGCAGCAGGGAAAACAACCAGTCGAGAATATGGCTGAATATACCAACACCACATTTTTCTTCGTTCTGCGTGGCATCAGTCGATATGACCACGTTTGTTTGCGATTTCCTTAAATAATCTTGTAGAGTGGCACTTAACATTCCGTAAGGCAGGTGTTTTGCATTACTTGGGAAAATATCGTGAAATTGTATGTCAAGAGAATTTTCCCCATCTCAAATGGGCTTTACCTCTCTGATTCTAACCTTCAATGGATCAAGTAAGTGAGTGAGTGAGAAAACTTTTTATTGTTGTTCATAATGGGTGACACCGGAGCTCCACTACCACTCGTAGGCATCTAGGGAGCCCGATGTCACCCCAAGTGGCAGGGGTTAGTAGATGAAGCGGCTTGCCGCTTCGGCTGCCAGACGGACAAGGTTGGCTTGTGCCGCCGGGTCTTCGCTATGAAGCGCGGTCTCTCATGCTTCTTCATTCTTGAATAAATTATATCTCGAGGAGCAGCTGCTCTGCCATAGTATATGTCTTAAAGTTCCCATTTTATCGCTGAATCTGCAGAATTGGTCCTCCGGATTTCACATTTGCGTGAGGTATCTCCATCTGGGAGACATGTGGTTCTTGGCTTGCAGGTGGCGCCAGGTGACTGCCTCTGAGGACGTGAGGGACTTATCCGGGAGTGGATATTTCGGGCGCCCTAATCTGTAGTGCTCTGTAACCTCGTTGTAGGTGGCGGGCGTCTCGGCCTAAGAGTTAGATTGAGGCCGCCGTCCTCTCCCGGATAATGTGCGCTTGGGCGAGGGCGTTGGCGGCTTCGTCTCCTGTTACGGTGGAGTGAGCGAGGGCCCATCTAGGTTATGTTGATCTCTCTATGTTACCTTTCGATATTATGTTGCACGCGTAGTCTGATATTTTGCCTTTGCAGAAATTTCTTACTGCCGATGTGCTGTCGCTAACGATCACCCTCGCGTCCGTACTAACGCACGCCACTGCAGGGCGATCGCCGCTTCCTCCGCTGCCGTGGCGTCTACTCCGCTTGTATATATATCGCACCCTGTTCTACTTCGTGTTTGGCTCTGTGCTGGCGTCTTTCCTGATCGTGTTGTGGGTGCATGTTGTTAGGTATCGGTTCGACCGTGAGGGCTTTCCTAATTGTGGACTCAATGTGGAATGTCTGGTATTTAGTTCCTCTGTTCGCTTGTAGTCCTACCCAGTTTAGAATCTGCTGTCCTGTCTCGGTTAGACTCAGGCGTTCGAGTTGTGCCGTTCTCGTCGCTTCCGCTAACTCCTGCAATATGTTATGCACCCCCATTCCCTCTAGTGCCTCAGTTGAGGTCGAGATTGGTAGTCCCAGTGCACGTTTCATGCATTTCCTTATTATTACGTCTAACTTATTTCTTTCTGCTTTTTTATGTAAAGGAATGAGGTTGAGTAGCAGATCCGACTCAAGTTGAAGACCTGGACCAGCCTTAAATGCTTATTCTCCTTCAGCCCTCTGCCTCTGGCCGAGATTCTCCTAATGATGCTTACCACTTGGTTTGCGTGCGCGTCTAGTTTAGCTATAGTCATGTAGTTGTTTCCTGTTATGCTTATGAGCATGCCCCGAATTCCGATCTCATCTACTTGCGGAATTTTTTTTCTCGTCTAAGTCTATCGAGATTATGGGAGGAGATGCGTTGTCTGTCCTCGGCCTGGGCCTGATGATTAGTAGTTCCGACTTCGTCGGGGAGCAGCTCAGCCATTTACTTTTGGCATGGAAGTCTATGATGTCGGCTGCCCGCTGGAGCCTTTCTTCGATAGACGCATCGCTGCCCTCATTGAGCCAAACGTTGACGTCGTCTGCGAAGACGTTCGTCTTTAGTCCTTCAATCCTTCCTAACTTGCGCGGGAGGCCTTTCATAACTAAATTAAATAGGAAGGGGCCTAGGATGGCTACTTGCGGGGTGCCCCTGTTTCCTAATTTAATCTTTTTTGAGCTGAGGCTCTGCATGTGCAGGGTCACTGTTCTGTCTTTGAGAAAAGATTTTACGCAGTCGAAGATCCTCTTCCCTACGTTAACATCTGAAAGGCCGTCGAGTATGGCCGAGTGAATGACATTATCAAACGCTTTGGTTACGTCTATGCCCAATATTGCTCTCGTATCTTTGGTCTTTCATTTGTCTATAATATCGTGTTGGAGCCTTAGCATGGTATCTTGAGCGCTAAGGTGCGGTCACATGGGGCCAGATACTGTTTTCTTCCGCGAATGGAGTTAGTCGCGCCTGAATTACCTTCTCCAATAATTTGCCTAGACAGAGGTCAGGGAAATAGGCCTGGGATTTTCTATATCCGGGATTTTGCCCTTCTTGTGGAATAAAATGATGTTGGCATGTTTTCAGTCTTTTGGTCTTTAGGGAATTCCCCGGATTATCACACTTTGTTCAGATAAGCCGTAAGGTGAACTATGGAGTCGTCGTCTAAGTTCCTTAGCATACCGTAGGTGGTTTTGTCTGTGCCAGAGACTGTGGTCCTTTTGAAGTCAAAAGCTGGCTCTGACCTCTGCTACTGGAATGGATTCATCCAGTAGCGGGTTCTCTACTCCCTTATATTCTTTATCCGCTGCCGGGCATGCGGGGCTTATGTAGATTTCTTTAAGTCATTGAAGATTTATCAACGTCAGAAATGGGATAATGTCTTTGTGAAAGGTGTAGGCGTATTAAACGAGTAGCATTATCTTTTGTCTGTTTTAGTACTGCCCCACAAAACCGGGTGTGATGAAAGCGTGTATGGATATGCACGAATGTGAATCAGTGACCATCATTCACTTTCTTCAAGGAATAAAGTATTAAAACTTAATCATTCGCGAATATTATTTCAACACAAGCAACATTGTCACATGCATGACGTCAACGTAGCATCTTCCGTATATATGGCCCCTGCTTAAACTTTCTTTACTAACATAGCGCAACAATGCATGACGTCAATACATGTATTATCACAAGCATCTACATCGAACAAGACCCGAGTCCACTGATTTCCACAATGCGGGTACTTTTTTTCATGCTGTACAGGGAGTGTGAAGCGGAGGATGAAGAGGCAGCCTCTTGACATAGTAGAACCCATCTGAAATAAAATTTTGCTCTAGCTGTAAGCTGGTACATCGACGTTATCAGTAGTTGTCAGTGACGTCAAGTTCAACTCACGGCCTTATATGAAAAAAAAAAGAAAACGACTTGTTCTACACAAGAATGACGTTATCAGACACTGCAAGAAATTGTATCTGATATTGTTCGTGGAACCAAAAACGTAGTTTACTCTGCGGAGACCATAAGCAATAATATGCGTCGTGGAACCCCATAGAAAGAGTGACTTCAATTTCAGCTGTTCATTTACTCGTATGAATTCGCGCCTGTTCTCGCTGCATGCATCTCCGTAATATTTGGCCAACAATATCGTCAGCGTGGTATCTATGCATTCTTGAACTTGTGTGGGACCCATTAACAAGCATTATATCTATGGTCTGAACGTGCAACTGGCTGCCACTGCAAAATCTGGTGTAGCTTATCCGGTTACAAGGCCACAAAAGTATACGCACGGGCCAAGTGCTTTTTCGTGTTGTTGGTGTCATGGTGGTCGCACGGTGTTGGCACGCCAATCACCGTTGTACGTCAAGGCCAAGTTCTCATGCGATACTTCGTAATGAAGGTACAGTGACTTCACGCTAGGTAGGGTATGTTTAAAAGAAATTTTGTCATGCTCCTTATAAAAAGAGAATGCTTTGTATTTGTCATCGCATGGCGAAATTATTGCTCATTCTTGCTACCAATATTCTTTTATTGCGATATCAATTATATGGACACTTCAACCGGATTTCTACCGTCGCCGTCGTCGTCGCCGTCGCCGTCGCCGTCAGGTTCCCTATAGATAAAATCTTTACCGCGCGCCGTATGCCTGAGCGGAAGCGTGCGGGGACGCGCGCTATCACGGAGAGCGAACGCACTCATCTCCCACGCGCAAGCAAGGAAGCAGGAAGCCAGCGCCGGAGGGAGCGGGGGTGGGGGGCGCACTTCTACTCTGCCAACAACCGCGCTCGTCGCTCGTCCGCACCGTCTCTTATCTCCACACGGCTCTGACCTTTATGCGCCGTGCATTCGCCGCTCAGTTTCCGTTGAAGCGATAGACCGCACGTACCTTCGCCCGCTTCGGCGTATGCTTGCTGCCAGCGTTTTGACAGTCGTTGTCTGCAGTCATTCAGTGTGATCTATTCGTGTTTGTTTGTGCGCGCTCACACCACGCTTGTTCATTCAGTTAGTAATAGTCGGGCCACATTTTCCAACGCACGCTACACATGCAATGCTGCCCGGATCTACAGGTGTGTCTCTTCGCACGCACTGCCCACGGGAAGCGCTTCTCATCAACACCACCGTTTCACAAGCGCCTTCTCGTGGTCATCGAGTCTCTCTTCATGTCGGTCTACTTACGGCGCAGCACATCTGCTTAGTTAATCAGCTCATGTTTACTACAATTCACATTGCTACCAAAGCCGCTCACCTTACTTCGTATGACATTGCTGTGTTGCTATCGCATTCATTGCTTCGCCCTTAGGGCGAAACTGTGACATTTTTTTACTTTAGTCAATTTATTAGAATATGACGTGTAACAGGGCACACTGTTTATTTACCAAAGACGAAGCAGACATGTCAGATGTGCTGAAGCGTCTTGTCGCCGACACCAAGGGACCTCACAATGCTACTCCTTACGCGCATAGTCGACGCAGCATTTAGCAGTGTTTTATATTAATTATTGAGGGAGCTGCAGTTACATCAACGGAGTCCTTGGCCTTTGGAGTCGTACTCAGTGTCTCGCTCTTGACTGTCGTTGTGATACTAGCGGGAGCATTAGTTGAGCTCATGTGCTTCAGATTTCGCCACACATCTTGGAATTGTGTAGCAGCCATCGTGCAGGAGTCTTCCAATCCTTTTTTTAATTTTCATTGAGATATTTGATGCAGCATAATTCAAAAACTTCTTTTGAACTTTGTCAATTATTGACACAGATGGCGGGTCGATATTGAGGCTCAGCGCGGTCGAATTGACTGTGCATACATCACTTTGTGTACCTGCAGAAATAAAAAACAACAACCACATTAAAACATTACGACACAGCACTTGCTTTGTGGGCGAACACTGCTGCTGCCGCAGTGTATTAGACTCCCGAACCAACAAAAATCCATGCACAAACCATCGACCCCGATTGTCTATGTAAGCGAATAACTCAGCGCTTCTAAAAAGCTACTTGTTTTATTTAGAGTATGATGTTCTTGAAGGCATGAATTTGTTGCAGTGAGAATCTTTAGATCGCGTTTGTTATTTCACTACGTAATTCCGCAGAGAACATAGCCTTTAAACAGAACATCTGTAAATGTGTCCTATAACAGGGGCACATAAGCCGACCCGTCATGTACGTGTTTTCTCCAGTGGTGCGAGCGCTGGATTGGAAGGCGGTGCCATCCTCCTCTGCCGCTGCTGGAGCCCTCTCCCGCAGTAGCCACAAGTAGATAGGGCAGAGGGAGAAGAGAAGAGCTCTCGTTCTCGATAGCTCCCACCACAGCATTTAAACCTTCTCTCAGGAGCCCCTCCTCTGCGCCTGCCAAGCCTTGGCGCAAGAACACTCCTCAACACCGCCTACAGACGCCAGGGCCTTCCGACTACCACGAAGGATGACCTGCGATTCGCAATGCATCCTCAGCTCCCCGAGCTGCAAAGTATATATATATATATATATATATATATATATATATATATATATATATATATATATATATATATAAACCTCCAGGTGCCATAATCTCCGCGCGCGACAGCACGTACGTCACGCGGCCCGCTACTCGGTTACGCAACACCACATGCCCTTTGCATCGTCGTCTTCGTATCGGCGGTGAAAGTCTGTTCACCACAAACGTGGGCAAAAAAGCAAAAATAAAAATAAAGAAAGAAGGATGTTGACGTTATTGTTATATGAGAAAATGGGGCGCTTCCGAATTGGAGTCTCTGTCGTTTTCGGTACCTGAATATATTACGGTTCACCACAGGAGATCTTATAGGCACTGGTCTCAGTGACATATTTTTGATGCGGGAAAGTCTCTCATGGATTTATTAAAGAACCATCTCTCTCTCTCTCTCTCTGCAAGAGCTAACTGTTAGTTTCTTATGGTATGTTCATCTTGCGAAAGATCGCGAAACAGACTGACAAGTCAACTTCCATAACGTCAGCTAGTGGCGCACCGACGGGGGGGGATTCGGGGGTTGTAACCCCCCCCCCCCCCTGAGGCCGACTTAACCCCCCCTTTTGTTTAACCCATTTTCTTCCCTTACGCATTTGAGTGCTGCAACTAAGATGTAAGACGCGCAATCGTCTGCACACTCGCAAAAAGCGCATTTTTTTTTTACAATTTCCCGTGAAGAAATCGAAATTAGTGCTGTTTAGATGGTATTGGCAAACTGTCAACCCCCCCCCCCCCCCCCCTGGCAGAGATCCTGGGTGCGCTACTGACGTCAGCCAATATGACGCAATCCGTCCAAGCGCCAGCCATTTGCTGCACTGCGAACTCGCCGTCTCGCACTTCAAAAAAAAAAAAAAAGTCAAGTTCCCCTAGAAGAGTTTGACCATGCAGCCGACTCCGTGGACGAGCACGTCTTTACAGCCTAAAGCAACATCTTGAAATTCTCGTTGGCAGCAACCAACGCCGCCTGAGCACGGAGGCGAGCACGGAGGTACCCACGGAGACACGGAGCACGGAGGCACCCACGTGCTAAATCGTTTTTAGCGACACTGTGTATCCAGAAGCGCCGGTCCACTTCGCCGGTTTTGGCGCAGAAGTCTCGGCGGCGTTGCAGAGTAATATCGACACGGTAAGTGCTCTCGATCAGCCATCAGTACAGTGTTTCTACGAAAAGTGGGGAAAATAATATATACTGTAAGTGCTCCGAACTTATCGTTTGAGTGAATGGTACTAAACGCCTCTATTTTCTGCCGTAGGGCTGGTCGATCAAAAATGGTTAAGCGCCGGTCAACTCTTCTCTTGCCGTTTCTATGAAGCATCGGTTAAAATTTAGGGCTATTTTATTTCTGAACCAAAGTAGCTGACCGCAGTATCTTAGGCTGGTGAGTGCTGCAGTGACAATGAGAGTAGTCACCAAGATGTGTGCAAGTCGCACGTGGTTCGCGATGGCCTGAGCGTGCGTGAATAGCGCGGTCACAGCTTTCCTTGTTCGTTTCTAAGGGCCTGGTAACTGAAGGCCAATGATAATGTGGATTCCATGATGATAATAATGATGCTTGTGGCGAAGGCCAACGTTACCATTGGGAACGAGCTTTACAAATATTTACGCTATATTAAGCATGGCACTACTGTCAGAGCCGGTCACAGATCAGTAACTGCCTATCCCATTTTACTGCGATTGAATTAAAGGTCTGGAAACTGTGTTTTCCCTGTCGTCCATCAATGCAGTCACACCATGGCGTGTGACGTGACCATTGTCACGCCATCTTCTCACCGTCACCGGTCTCTTTCCCTTAGCGTAACTATCACGGCACTACGATAAAAAATAAAACGTCACACATCACCGCCCGTCGGTGCTGATACTCGGTAAAGAAATAGACTCTCAAGTGAACAAGTCCAGAAAACATTCATACACGCATAACGACTAAACCAGACATGCTACTTATTCTAATGGAATGCTTGTGATGTGTAGTTAACTGAAATCTCTATGACCAATGAAAGCTCTTTACCTAATGCTTGGAAGGTACCATGCAATACCTGTATTTCATTCTTTAAATTGCGCTTTTCACTGCGGCACAGCTACTCTTATTGACTGTAAAAGGGCACGAAGAAAAATCTCGTTTTATATGGACACTCGACACGTGATCGCGCCGTCGGCACCACCGTCGTCGTCGTGCTGTCGTGGTATCGACGGCGAATACGTGTCCCACATGCATAGAAAATCTTCAGTTACGCTTGCAAGACCTACGCACTGTGTTTAACCAAGAATTGGCGAGACCAAGAACTGGCAAGCATGATGAACATTTGGCCAAGACATTTGGCCTAGGATGCTACTGGCCCATTGCTGGATTTGCTTGAGATTTGCTTCTGACACAAGAAAACAACATTGATACTGAGAAACTGACGCACATACAAATTTGCTATTTCGGGCGTATTTTTTTTTTTTAGCTCTCTGGAATCTAAGCCTCCCCTACTCCGACCACCTCCCTCTCTTTCTTCCTCCCTCGCTCATTTACTTTTACGAAGTACTGTGCAGTTCGAAGTTGAAAAGGCAACTAAAGAGAGTGTTGAATACAGCGAATGCGCGAAAGGTGTTTTCAACTCCATGTCGTTTATCACCCGGAAAATTAGTCTGTACGAGTAATCGGTACGGCGCGTTAACCATGGAGCCAGCTATCATACCCGTGATCTGAAAACAAATTTATATTTAGCCATGATTTATGCTGGAGTGCCGTGAAAACAAAGCAAGTAAATGCTGACGTACAAATTTTTTAAGCACGGAAAGCAGCGTTTTGAACACGCATAACGCTGCGGCAAAGTTTAGTGGCGTGCATACCTGCAAGGCAGTAGCAACAACAAAGCGCATCAAAAGACATACGTCATTGTTTTGTCATTCCATTTAGCGCTTGCTGTCGCTACCATCAATGATACATGTGTGCTAAGTAAGTTAAAGTAGGCCCATTTCTGTATTTTATACGCGATGTCCGCAGCCCGCGGCAACTTACTAATGTTTTCTTTGCGACCCTATTCTGACTTTCATTAGGATAAGTTACCTGGCTGCTGCAAATAATCAGACTTTTGCAGCGAAAGCCCCAATATAATAAACGCTTAGTACTCACCTTCAAGGCTGTGAGAGTTGAGCGGGAGATAAATGTCTAAAGCTCCTCTAGTGATGGTGGCGTTGCACTTGAAGTACTGTTCTTTAAATCTCCAGCTGTTCTTTTTTGTGACATCGTAAGTCGCAAAACTTTCCGAAAGGTCAAAGGCGCAAGAGAGATGGAGCTTTACGTCTTGCTTATTTAGTGTGCAATTCCCATTTAGCTTTCCGTCATTGCGTAGAGAAAGCAAGCCCTTTGTAAAGTTGAATGTATACTTCCAAAGTTTCAAGTTGCTGAATATTACAGTTATATTTTCCAGCGTTATAGAACCATTTAATTGCTCGGTAAACAAAGGGCTTAGGTCATCCTCGCTGACAGATCAAAGTGCTTGGCCTGCAAATGGTAGGCAAGAAAAAATAATATGGATCTTCAGCTTTCGGTGGTCCTATAATGTGATAGCTCTTAATGATTTTCTTGTGTGGACTAAATGTATAAATGTGCATTTATCTAGAAAGATGCGGAAAAGTGTTCACCTTGCTTGTAATCAACACTATATTGTAGATTTGAAGATCCACTAAGTTGGTGCCCAAAATATATGCTGTACTAATCATATGACATTGTGACAAAAATACACGCTTGCTATAAGAAGGGCGTTGAAAGCTTTCATTTTCCGAGACTAGCTTGCGATGAGTGAACCAAATAAAAGGCATAATCGAATGTGCGTGACTATATTCAGCGCAAGATGATTGCTCCATAACATCGTAACTCTACATCTATGTATCTCAAACATATCTCAAAAAAGCACGGATTGTTTCTTTAGTCATCCATAAGATAAATAAATAATATGCTTTTCTGTACACCAATGCCTCATCTACTAGTGGCGCACCACCAAAGCGTTTCCATCAAACTTCACACTACCGTGTACAAATAGGTGTGTCGTTAGCTCCACCCGACCCGAATGAGCTACCCGAATACTACCCTCAGCAGGGGGCAGTTCCCTTCCACACACCGGCATCTCGTCTCTAGCTTTGCGGTAAAATGGAAATGAGCAGGTGGCTCTCCCTGCCAGTTTCCTGTAATGGGTACCAGACAGAGTGTAGTCGTGGGGTACCCACGTGTGCGTCAATCAAGCCAGCCAGATTTAGGGCCGTAGTGCAGCTGAAATAGTTTGGGTGATTTGTACGAACCATCAACTCTCGTCGAGACCAGGACAGGAGCCTGTGTTAAAGTTTCTTTCTCCCACTTGGTTACGCTACGTCCAATGCACAGCAAGCAGTGTGTTATCCAGCGGGACGCCGTACTGTCATGACAGTTCATCGGGGTCGTCTTTGATGAGGGAGGAACAGTGTGGTCATACATCGCTTTGTGCATAAAAGTAGATGACCGCAGTGCCATTGTGGGGTATGGAGGAGGAAGAACCGCAACGTACACCATAGGTGGTTACATACTGGGCAAGACAGTCAACGGAGACATTACTTGAGCGGATCGCAACCTGACCCCTAATGACAATGCCTTATGGTGGTAGCCGCTACCATTGGCAGAGAGAGTCGACATAGTAAGCAACAAATATCTACACGGCGCCGCAAACACCTAATTGAATAAAACCAACGTTCTACCATGGGAAGGTTACTGTAGGAGGCTCAATGCGCTCTTAGTGCTTACAAAGCCGTCTTCATAGACGGTACATGCACAGCGGACACTATAGTCACAGCTTGGTGGAATTGAACCGAAGAGGCATCTGGAACATGAACACGTTCCCGGCAAACAGGCGAGAGTCAAACTATAGCACAACTTTACGCGAGCCTTCCGCGAGCCTTCCGGAGATACGCCAATGCATATTTCCGGAAAGTTCGGGAATTAATATCTCGAAACTGGTTTCATCCCGAGAATTCGTTCCAAGTGGATCCGCCTTGCGAACTCAATGGCTACAATTTGTAATTTGCAATATGGGCCGTCAGGTAATTAGTTAAAAACCTAATTAGTGAATTTCTGTTAATTGTTTGATTATGCATTTCAATTTCTTCTGAAAGTTATGTCCGCCTCTTCGAGTAAACCAGCTCATGAACTAGAATTGTGCTATCTGCCACAGGCAACCTTTAAGAATTTTTGAAAGTGTTCGTTGAAACACCCTGTATATACATACATATGCTGTATGTTTGATTGCAAAGAAAGCTGTGCTGTTTGCCTTCAACTGTTAACCTGGCGTTTTGTGTAATTTTCCTACCAACGAGAGGTATATAGCTTCGCTGTAAAAGGTGCATAACACGTTATCCCTAGCCAGAGTGTACACACTTTCACTGAATAA
>NC_051163.1:122487337-122514585 GCF_013339745.2 Dermacentor silvarum | reverse complement strand
CTTAAAAAAAAAAAAAAAAAAAAAAAAAAACCCTAAGAATTTGTATAGCGTCCTCCTCACACACCAGCTGCACTTGTGACCACATATAGTACATACCACATACCCACAAGGGGGATCGATCGCGCGTGCATCATCACTTCATACAGAAGAAGAAACGAAAAAAAGAAACGCAAGCAGTAGTAGGTCGTAATTAGATTAAATAGCGATTTCATACCAAATAAAAAAAAATGAAAAAGCAACCCATTGATAGGCACGCAGCGCACTACCTTGCGGGCGTGTGATTGAACTTGTGGATAACAGTGTAGGCACCCAACTGCATCGCGCGACATGCGACTGGATGTAGATAAACTTATAACTCTGAGGACATTCTTCGAAGTTGCAGAATACTCCACTGCACGGATCACGCCCATTGGGAAGCACCGAGACCATGCGTCTCACGAATCCCCTCCTGATTATTGTACACGCGAGGCAAGACCACTACGTTCATTCTTACCTTAGCAACAACGCACGCCTCTTGCTTCTGCCGTTCCCACCGTCCATCTTAACATCTTACATTGATGATGTCCACTGTTTTGTTAACTTGTTGCCGTGTTGTGGAGACTGAGTCTAATCGGGTGCTTCCAGTGAAGACATTCTTAAAACTATGCGCGATGAGATACAAGACCTCAAGCAAACTACGAATAGCAAGGTGAAAGAGTTTGCTAGCAAATTGAACGCCATTCTCACTAAATTGAATAACCCTAGCTCCAACGGTCACCAAATATACAAGCAAAGTTGATGCCTTGCAGGAGACAGCTGACAGCTCGCTTTTGAAGGACTGAAGACCTCGAGAACCAAAGCAGACGCAGTAACCTCATCGTTTATGGCGTCAAGGAAGCAGAAGGGAGCAAAATGCTTCTCATGAGCGGATAGTATCGAAAGATCTCCTTGGATCTGCTGACGCTGCGCAACGTAGCTATTGAACGAATCCACAGACTCGGAAAGGCCAACGAGAATAACTCTCGTCCAGCATTTTTCAAGCTTTGAATGGCGCGGAAAATTTAGGATTTTGAAAGCTGCGGTAAATTGTCAGATTCGGGATCAGTATTTCGGAGGAGCTTTTGCTGGCCTAGGGTGCAGTCTATTCATAAAAAAGCATTCGGCAAGTACTAAAGTAAAACAGGTACAATGGGGGCTAATGTCATCCTTGCTTTCGACAGGTTAGACTCATATGAAACCCTTTAACTATGGAGTGAGGCGCAGAACGGAACTTGTTCAATCTACTACGAAATTATCAGGCTCTTAGGATGACTGCACCCAACAGTGCAATCAAATAACCACCGATCACAGCCAATAGCTTATCACGACTGATGAACGATGCTGCAAACAGATGCGATGATCTGGAAGGTTTACTCATTGCTTATGATCCTGGTGTAACCGTGGTAAGAGTCTTGACTTTACGATAGCATAGATGATGCAGTGTTGTACCTGCAACGCATGAAATTGACCGTCAGGATCGCTGTTCGAGAGAGGGAAGAGTGACACTTCAGCTGAAGATGGTGCCACACAATAAGGAGGTTGAAATGGTGTGGATAACTGCCAAACTTTCCTGCCAAAACGCAATTATCGGAGCTGTCTATATCCACAAACTGCTAATATCTCTATGCTGGAAGCATTACACGACTTTCTGTACACCAGAAAACGCCGTAGTTTGCGTATAATGAGTGGCGACTTCAACGGCCTGGCATAGATTGGCGCTTGATGTGTGCTACTTCAACATGCCAGCACGCGGATGTGTTGCTAGAAATCGCATAAGTTTTCGATCTACACCAGGTTGGGCATACGTACCCCAATGCGCCAGATTGACTGTGGTATCAAGTTCGATTCTTGATTTCTTCTTTATACCTGATAACGCCAGTTAGCTAGGTTACACTGCTGATATCTTATCGTAGAACACTACAGTTCACATTCGCAGTTGTACCTATAAGAACGACGGGAACTGCAACGCCACGATACCCAGACGAACTGTATATATTTGCGTTGCCTTACGCGCGTCACGCAATGCATTCCCGGCCGTCACCATGGGTAAGCCGTGGGTACAGCGCACGGCAGAAAAGGCTGCCGCACATGAACGTAATGGCGAGTGCGATCGTGCCCTTAAGGTCGATCCCGTGTATCGGCAACGGCAGAACCTCTGACCGTCTACCACAGCGATCACAAGGCAATACCGTGCCAGTGTATGGTCCTCCGTGAAAGTGTAAGTCTGTGCGTGTAATCAACGGCTACATGATCATGTAGCCGTTGATTACACGCACACACTTACACTCACACAAAGGCTATGCAACTTAACGAAATGTGTCTTCATTCAACTTCAACGTTCAAAAAATACAATCCTAAATAAGCAATCAAATCACATATGCATCGCGTCGGGTCGCTCAGCTTATCTTGGGTTCGTTGCGTGGTCGTTGGCTTTGGACTTTGATTCAGATTACGGGGGAGATCGAAAGCTTCGCGTTCAACCATCTTTCCTTAAGAAAGGGGCTTTGATTTTTTTTTCAGCATTGTTTAGTATAGACACTAAGAAATCTTCGGGACCCGACGAAATTCCAAATACATTTTTGTTCAGATACGCAGAGTTGTGTGCTAAGTACCTTTATATGTTTTTAACGAAAGTTTGCCGAAAGGGGAAGTTCCTGCTGACTGGAAAATAAGCAAAATGATACCTATACATAAAACGGGTGACAAGATCACAAGAATCAATTATCGCTCGATGTCCTTGTTGTGCACAGCTAGTAAGATATTAGAACATTTTATTTCAAGCACTTAAGCAGCTTCTTGGAAGGCAACAATTCTTTCTGAAACAGTCAGCATGAATTCAGGTGTGGCATTTCAACAGCGACCCAGTTACTTCACATTATTAATGGCTTGTTTACAGTTCTCGACAATATTGGCCAGTTCGACATCATCTTTCTAGACTTTGAAAAAGCCTTTGACCGCGTGTCGCATTACAAAATGATATTGAAGCTAAATCACCTCCTTAGAAATGAGCCGTACCCTGCGGTGGCTTCACTCTTATCTAACGCAATGCCAAGAGTCTGTTCAAATAGGTGACATAAATGACTCCAGTCCTTTCAGGGGTTCCACAATAGTCCGTCCTTGGACCCCTACCTTTTCTTGTTTACCTAACTGATCTCTCGTTTGACACTCCTGTACAATGTCGATTTTTCGCGGATGACTGCGTAGTTTATCATGCCCTTCAATCTAAAGATGACCAACTACTCTTAACAATTTTCTAACACCAATTTCTAACTGGTGCCAGACCTGGAAGATGAGCCTAGATATCCCTAAGTGCTCCCAAATGACTGTAACAACAAAGAAAAAAAAATCTGCTGTCGCATTCATACAAAATGTAACAGCGTTGACATTATGCCTGTTGACGCGTCGAAATATCTGGGGATTGAAATATGTCATGATTTAAGATGAAGTGCGCACAATAAAAACGTATTTTCGTCTGCCTCAAAAATACTCTGTTTACTTCGGCAACGTCTGAAGCACTGTACGAGCAATACAAAACTAGTTGGTTATATTTCCCTGGTGTGTCCTCCACTTGAATATGGGGATGCCATTTCGGACCCGCACACAAAGAGTGATACAGATAAGCTGGAAGAAGTAAAAAGAAAAAAAAAAGAACAGGACTCAGGTTCATTTCTGATGCCTACGGAGGACAAGAGTGTCACTATCTGATCTGCGTTCAAGGTCTGGTCTCCCAACACTGGAGGAATGCCGTAAGTTACACCGTCTCAAGATGCTTTATACGATAGTCAACGGACAAACTAAAATAAATTTTGACAAATACTTGCAATTTAACACGTCTAGAAGTACCCTCGGGAACCTTACCCTCATTGTACCCCAGGCGAGCACAAATGCTTACCAATTTTCATTTTTTCTTAGAACGATAAGAGACTGGAATAGGCTTCCACAAGAGATAACGAATAAGCACTCTGTTGACTGTTTCCTAAACGCTCTTTGTCATTTCTGAGGGAAACACGGCAACCCTTTCTTTCATACCGATGTTTTTATTCAACTCGAGTCCTTAGTAATCGGAGCTATTGTTCTGCGCAGTAGCGCATAAGTATGTTCTGTGTTCGACTGTGTAGGATCTGGCTGTGTTCGAATTTTATTTCGACATTGTATTTGCTTGTAAAGTGTCCCGTTTTCTTTTTCTTCTTTTTTGTATGTACCGACAAAAAGCAGCTGGCTGTATTGTCAAATAAAAAAGTAGGACGGTCGGTGGCAGGAGAGCAAGAAGTTATCAATTGTTTCAGGTTCGGTACAAAAGAACAGAGATTATTAGTTGCGAGACAGATCAATGTCGGCAAAAATTTGGATGGGCAAATCAGCTACATGACATGACGGGATACCCTCTCGTTATCGTAAAAGGAAGTTTCTCGTGTTCTCCGCACGTTGCAGGCGCCGATAAAATTCAGTCGAGAAAAACAGCAACGACAGATTCAGCACACTTGTGACATAAAGGCAGTTCTAAATCGAGTGCTGTCGATGGTCCAGCAGCGGCCGTAGTGCCGCCAACGCGTTCCTCCTCGTCTCTATCATACAGGCCAGCCTTGGCACGCTTCGGCTATCGCTAGATTGATAGGCGCGTTGACGAAGTTCGCATGTCCCGTATTCTGCACATCGGCTGTTATATGGTGTAGATAAACGCGAAATCACGTGACAGTCACCATAAAAGAGGTTACGCAACCACCTCTTGCTCACAAGCTCTATACGAACCGATGTGAAGTATATAGTCGGGAGTATAGTACAAGACACGCTAAACCCAAGGATAAGGAACCTGACTCCGCTTATCGATTGCACCAAGGCATATAGAAATACATTTTCAATGCCAGGCCCTTGAAAACAGCGGCGGGTTCTGCATTTATTGTTCCTGTCAGAAATCGGCTTAATCGGAAAGCATTAAAGATTAACCATTTCATATAAAAAATCCTAAATTTACCCGCCATCAGGCCCACTTGAGCATTTCATATTTGTTTTTATTCTCTCTCTTTTTCATTCTCCTCTGGAATCTTTTAATCCCATTCCCCATCTCTATACTGTTACGGGCCGAGGTTCGGGGGTACGATTCAACAGCGTCTGATTGGAGCTCGAACCAGGTTGACCATCGGATAGGGTCCGGCAGGGAAGAGGAGGCGACGTAAGAACAAAGAACAGACTCCAAGGAAGGCATACAAGATAAGTTCAGCGTGCATGCACCAGCACGCAAGAGCAAAGCAAAAAGTGTTCTCCACGTGGCTGCTGGCTGGCCTTCTTTTACACTCTTACATCCGGGCACTTTCTTCCTCCTTCTCCCCTACTGCACGCTAGTGCAATCCACAGGTTAGAATAAATGGTAGGAGACCGGAGCCGGGTGAACGTCCTCTGCGGTGGAACAAAAGTTGAGGGCTGGACGACAGGTTTTGTCTATGACCCCCGCGACTGACACGTCTATTCATGTTGACGAGCGAGATCGTTAGGCATACTGATCACCATGCACCTGCATGTGGTCTGAATATGGTCGCTCAACGTGAATCGGAATTCACTATACACGTGGTCCGGGCATCGCAGTCCCAAGGGAATCGTAACAACACAAAGTAGCATGCCAGCAGCTGTGTACGCGCCGGCAAAAATATCTGTTTTTAAATAAAGAGCCTCTCTCTCTCTCGCCAAGGGGTTCCTGTAGGAAATAAAAGAAGAGTGCGCTAAGAGATACGAATTAACACAACTCATGCGTCGCATTTTTGATAATTGAACGGAAACAGCTGACACTAACGCAGCAACAAAAGCAGGCAGACATGTCTCATGAAGTGAACGATACACCCAAACGCAGCACGAGGCCACAATGGAAACTTTTTCTAGGTTCGGAGTACGCTTGGTTAGGTTAGGATTTGAACGATGCTATATTCCATACATAATGGCAGACATGGGCCTTCCAAATAAAAGGAATTTCGTTAATACCTTAAACACAGCTTGTGTTTAAGCACGGCATGTGCTTTTTGACCCGGGCCCGGGTCAAAAAGCACATGCCGTGCCCGAGCCCGTGAAAAAACTGCCCTACCCGGCCGCGTATTTACAATTGCTAGTAGGTACAGCGTTTGACCGCTGGCGCCACGCTGCGCCGCTCGCGCGTACCATGTTTGTAGCCGCCGCCGTTGGAACGGAGGAGGCGTTGACGGAGAAAACGCTGGGCTGGTGGTGACTAGCCTGCTGTTGGGATCGGTGGTATTATAAACGCATCACTGTTTTGATGATCCAAATATAATCTCACTATCAGGGAGGGAGCAGTCTACCTGACTGGAGCAGTATTTTTTTATTTGGGGTGTTGCTACGCTGCGCTCCGCAACACCCCAACGACCGCCGCTTCGCGTCGGCGCCCGGCACCACGGCTGCCGCCGTGGCGCCGGGGTTCAAGCGACCGCGCTGGCAAACAGTGAGAGAAAAAGCAAGAGAAAAGCGTGATATTAGAAGAAAAAAAACCTAGCCAGAGCGGGTTTCGAACCCGCGTACGCAAGATCCCGAAGCGAGCCCCGTAACCACTCAGCCATACAGCCACGCTTCCATGGGTTGCATTCGTGCAAATCATATCATTGCGTTCGAGCGCCCTCGGTGAACGGAACCACCTAGAAACGCGGTACGTGCGAGCGGCGCAGCGTGGCGCCAGCGGTCAAACGCTGTACCTACTAGAAAATGTAGTGTTGCTACCCGGCCCGGCCCGTGGGCCGGGCCGGGCCCGGACTTTCGGGTAAGCCCAAGTCCGTGCAGTGCTCTACTAAGCACTACCGTCATCCTCAGCATTTTCTGGAATTAATTGATTATTGATCGATTATCGATTAGCTATTGATTGTATATCAATTGCCTATCGATGACTGACTGAGCTTAAGTAGTCCCAAGCATGCTTATCTAGACTTAACGAGGCTCAGCTTCGCTGGTTCACAGGGGTATGTGGCATTGCGCTTGGACTCTTTCTGCACTGCCGCCAGGATCGGCCCACATTTTTGGATTCAGCAGACACATTACGCCCAGTGTTGCCAGGTTTGGCTATATATAGCCAAATTGGGCTACGGGAAAATTTTGTTCGCGTCGGCTTGGACGAGTTGGCTATGTGGCTATATTTGGGCCACTGAAAATCTGCGACTTGGCTGTGTTTGGGCTATAAGTGCCTGATCCACGCTCCAGAGGTGGCTCTGATCGGGTAGAAGCAAATCTCGAAGGCTGTGTTATAACTGGTTGAGCAAGCCACGGGGCTGTGCGTATGCGCTTGCGCAAAATGACCCCCCCCCCCCGCCCCCCTCCGCCTTTCCTCCCTCTCTGCGCCGTTGTCTCAGCCGGTGGCTTGGATCTTTGATGCACTTACACTATACACCCTGCTTGACCGTTCGGCACCCGATCCCCGGGCATCGGGATGAACCTGGGAGTAGTGGGTTTTTCACAGTATAGTGTACTAGCATGGCTATGTTCAGGAAGGGAGAGCAGTAACATAGGGTCGGGGCCTTCGGGCGATTGTGGCGCCGACATGAAAGAAGGGAAGCACGGGTGGATTACACGCTCCAGTATGTTCATGGCCATGTCTTCCGGATGAAGTATCGCGCCGGGCACAGCTTTCGACCTACTCCACGTTTCTGGCGCGAAGCTTTACTGCCATTTTCCTTTTCCTGCTGGAAGAATTTTTCTTCGTGCTTAGATTCGAGATTCATTTCGATAGGTTGGACGTAAGATCGGGCCCTCCTCAGAGAGGAGAATCCAAACATGGGGAAGTGGGCCAAGTATGCGAGAACGTATAAAAAAGAATGGGAGCAAGACCCCGAGCCAAAGGTGGGTTCTGGTGCTTTTACTTCTAAATGGTTTGCCCGTAACGTCATGTGTGCAGATACTCATTCTGCTAATATCGAAACATGTTTGCCACGATGACATCAGTGCACCACGTCACATGAACTTCACCCACCGTGTTAGCTTAAGTTGTGAGGTGTCGTGCTGCTGGCTCGAGGACGCGGGTTTGATTCCCGGCCACGGCGGCCGCATTTCGATCAAGGCGCAATGCAGGAACACCCGTGTACTTAGATGCACGTTAAAGAACCTGAGTTGGCCAAATTAATCCGGAGTCCCCCACTGCGTCATGCCTCCCAATGATATCGTGGTTTTGGCACGTAAAACCCCAGCATTAGAGCTTTCGCACGGGGGGCCTCAAACCTATTGGGGCCCCAAAGAAATAGCGTCGAAGCCACTGTGCATGCGCAAGGCAGAAAGTGTGTTTCGGTTTTGCGTCGGGCACGCTATTTTATCGATTTAGCGGGAGCCCCAAAAGCTTTCGTCAACAAACATGGCGGCGCCCATCGAAGCGACGGCTCTAATTTAGCACAAAACTGGGCTCGATTCGTGGTAATGCGTGAAGTTCGTAAGCTAGAATAAGTGATTGCGGTTATCGCTTTCTCTCAACTAACATGTGTAATGAAGATTGATTCATTATACGCCGCTGATTCTGAATTCATTGGCTCGTAGGCTTATCATCGATTGACTTGGCTGGGTGAAGGTGCGTAAAGTTGGTTACTCGAAACTAAGCGCAACAAGTTGCATGCGCTGCTAATGGAATAGTTCTAAATTGTAATTAAAGGCGAAAACACGAAAGCCTAAATTACTTTTCTTATCATAAAATTGTATATTTTATTTTATTATTTATAACAGTTTTTTTTTGACGCCGTAGTGACGCTGCAAACGCAACACGCTATCCGCAAACGCAAAACGCCCATTCCAAAACTCTTCATTCCTGCATACCCCAACGCTAACACCGGCAAAGCTCTTGGGGGCCCCAAACTTTAGGGGCCCCTATTCTAAAACTTTATTAGCCATCAACATGGTTTGTTTTTTGACAGTAACCGGTTTTCACAGCATTACCACTGTTATTAATTTGTTGTTTACCATTCCTCTTTGTATGCCGTCGCGGCTTTTACCATTTCGAGCGAGTTAGTTCGGGATCGACGTGCTCGTCTCCGAAAACGACTGCGCGCTTCTTACACTAATGTGCCGGTTTGCGCAGTAATCTTTTAAAGCTCCGCTTACACCGATTCAGACATTGAATGGCATCTGTTACCTGCCCCTTTTCTTAACGCATGTTCTTGGCGTGCTAGAGACCTAATATGGCGGCCAGGTTGATGTAAATTGACACTATATAGGTATTGTGTGTCCCAGCTAATCCGGGCGAAGCTAATTGACAAACAAAAACAAGAAAACGAGAAAACAAAATAGGAGGATGAGACAAATAACGCGAGAAATTATAGCGCGAAAGGCTTGTTTTAGCTCATCAAAAAAGAAGCCGTCAGCACGTCGCCGTCGCAGATCGCTGGACAGCTGAACTTCTACGCCGTAGGCAGAGATAACGTGAGAGATCGATGACGCTGAACATTATTTTGTGCTCACGACAGCTAAAAAGCAGAGCTCGTAGTTAATATTACTGTAAATAACTAAAAATGTCACAGTTTCGCCCTAAGGGCGAAGCAATGAATGCGATAGCAACACAGCAATGTCATACGAAGTAAGGTGAGCGGCTTTGGTAGCAATATGAATTGTAGTAAACATGAGCTGATTAAGTAAGCAGGTGTGCTGCGGCGTAAGTAGACCGACATGAAGAGAGACTCGATGACCACGAGAAGGCGCGTGTGAAACGGTGGTGTTGATGAGAAGCGCTTCCCGTGGGCAGCGCGTGCGAAGGGACACACCTGTAGCTCTGCACTGCCGATCCGGGCAGCATTGCATGTGTAGCGTGCGTTGGAAAATGAGGCCCGACCATTACTAACTGAATGAATAAGCGTGGTGTGAGCGCGAACAGACATGAATAGATCACACTGAATGACTGCAGACAACGACCGTCAAAAGTCTGGCAGCAAGCGGATACGCCGCAGCGGCGAAGGTACGTGCGGTCTATCGCTTCAACGGAAACTGAAGTGGAGATAAGAGACGGTGCGGCGAGCGACGAGCGCGGTTGTTGGCAGAGTAAAAGTGCCCCCCCCCCCCCGCCCCCCCCCGCTCCCTCCGGCGCTCGCTTCCCGCTTCCTTGCTTGCGCGTGGGAGATTGAGTGCGTTCGCTCTCCGTGGTAGGGCGCGTCCCCGCACGCTTCCGCTCGGGCATACGGCGCGCGGTGAACATTTTATCTATACGGAACCTCACGGCGACGGCGACGACGACGCCGACGGCAGAAATCCGGTTGAAGTGTCCATATAATTGCTATCGCAATAATATATAAAATAAAAGCACTGATGTCGCCCTCTGCAGCGATTCACGGGAACTTAAGAGCTACCGCGGCCAATCAAGAAGTGTTCTGTGCAAGCATGATGTCGCTGTTGTTGATGTAAAGAGCCGAGCGTCACGGTGGCATGGCCATTTTGTTACGACTGGTTGTGGAAAAAAGGATTGCGGTTGTCGAATGTGAAAATCTATACACAAAGAAAGTTGCGAATAACAATGGCTACATTTGGCTACGAAATATTTTGCACTCTTTTTCTGTTTGGCTACATTTGGACTACAACTTCTCTAGCTTTTGGCTACGCCACCTCATCGGACCTGGCTACACTGATTACGCCTGGCTTAAATAGCTCCCTGTAAAAAAAAAAAAAAAAAAAAAAAAAAACACTAAGAATTTGTATAGCGTCTCCTCACACACCAGCTGCACTTGTTGTGACCACAAATATAGTACATACCACATACCCACAAGGGGGATCGATCGCGCTGCATCATCACTTCATACAGCAAGAAAGAAACGAAAAAAAAGAACGCAAGCAGTAGTAGGTCGTAATTAGATTAAATAGCGATTTCATACCAAATAAAAAAAAATGAAAAAGCAACCCATTGATAGGCACGCAGCGCTACCTTGCGGGCGTGTGATTGAACTTGTGGATAACAGTGTAGGCACCCAACTGCATCGCGCGACATGCGACTGGATGTAGATAAACTTATAACTCTGAGGACATTCTGCGAAAGTTGCAGAATACTCCACTGCACGGATCACGCCCATTGGGAAGCACCGAGACCATGCGTCTCACGAATCCCCTCCTGATTATTGTACACGCGAGGCAAGACCACTACGTTCATTCTTACCTTAGCAACAACGCACGCCTCTTGCTTCTGCCGTTCCCACGGTCCATCTTACCATCTTACATTGATGATGTATCACTGTTTTGTTAACTTGTTGCCGTGTTGTGGAGACATTGAGTCTAATCCGGGTGCTTCCAGTGAAGACATTCTTAAAACTATGCGCGATGAGATACAAGACCTCAAGCAAACTACGAATAGCAAGGTGAAAGAGTTTGCTAGCAAATTGAACGCCATTCTCACTAAATTGAATAACCTAGCTCCAACGGTCACCAAATATACAAGCAAAGTTGATGCCTTGCAGGAGACAGCTGACAGCTCGCTTTTGAAGACTGAAGACCTCGAGAACCAAAGCAGACGCAGTAACCTCATCGTTTATGGCGTCAAGGAAGCAGAAGGGGAGCAAAATGCTTCTCATGAGCGGATAGTATCGAAAGATATCCTTTGGGATCTGCTGAAGCTGCGCAACGTAGCTATTGAACGAATCCACAGAATCGGAAGGCCAACCGAGAATAACTCTCGTCCAGCCATTTTCAAGCTTTTGAATGGAGAGACAAATTTAGGATTTTGAAAAGCTGCGGTAAATTGTCAGATTCGGGATTCAGTATTTCGGAGGATTTTTGGCCTAGGGTGCAGTCTATTCATAAAAAAGCATTCGGCAAGTACTAAAGTAAACAGGTACAATGGGGATAATGTCATCCTTGCTTTCGACAAGGTTAGACTCAATGAAACCCTTTACTATTGGAGTGAGGCGCAGAACGAACTTGTTCAATCTACTACGAAATTATCAGGCTCTTAGGATGACTGCACCCAACAGTGCAATCAAAATAACCACCGATCACAGCCAATAGCTTATCACGACTGATGAACGATGCTGCAAACAGATGCGATGATCTGGAAGGTTTACTCATTGCTTATGATCCTGGTGTCACCGTGGTAAGAGTCTTGACTTTACGATAGCATAGATGATGCAGGTGTTGTACCTGCAACGCATGAAATTGACCGTCAGGATCGCTGTTCGAGAGAGGGAAGAGTGACACTTCAGCTGAAGATGGTGCCACACAATAAGGAGGTTGAAATGGTGTGGATAACTGCCAAACTTTCCTGCCAAAACGCAATTATCGGAGCTGTCTATATACCACAAACTGCTAATATCTCTATGCTGGAAGCATTACACGACTTTCTGTACACCAGAAAACGCCGTAGTTGCGTTATAATGAGTGGCGACTTCAACGTGCCTGGCATAGATTGGCGCTTGATGTGTGCTACTTCAACATGCCAGCACGCGGATGTGTTGCTAGAAATCGCATAAGTTTTCGATCTACACCAGGTTGGGCATACGTACCCCAATGCGCCAGATTGACTGTGGTATCAAGTTCGATTCTTGATTTCTTCTTTATACCTGATAACGCCAGTTAGCTAGGTTACACTGCTGATATCTTATCGTAGAACACTACAGTTCACATTCGCAGTTGTACCTATAAGAACGACGGGAACTGCAACGCCACGATACCCAGACGAACTGTATATATTTGCGTTGCCTTACGCGCGTCACGCAATGCATTCCCGGCCGTCACCATGGGTAAGCCGTGGGTACAGCGCACGGCAGAAAAGGCTGCCGCACATGAACGTAATGGCGAGTGCGATCGTGCCCTTAAGGTCGATCCCGTGTATCGGCAACGGCAGAACCTCTGACCGTCTACCACAGCGATCACAAGGCAATACCGTGCCAGTGTATGGTCCTCCGTGAAAGTGTAAGTCTGTGCGTGTAATCAACGGCTACATGATCATGTAGCCGTTGATTACACGCACACACTTACACTCACACAAAGGCTATGCAACTTAACGAAATGTGTCTTCATTCAACTTCAACGTTCAAAAAATACAATCCTAAATAAGCAATCAAATCACATATGCATCGCGTCGGGTCGCTCAGCTTATCTTGGGTTCGTTGCGTGGTCGTTGGCTTTGGACTTTGATTCAGATTACGGGGGAGATCGAAAGCTTCGCGTTCAACCATCTTTCCTTAAGAAAGGGGCTTTGATTTTTTTTTCAGCATTGTTTAGTATAGACACTAAGAAATCTTCGGGACCCGACGAAATTCCAAATACATTTTTGTTCAGATACGCAGAGTTGTGTGCTAAGTACCTTTATATGTTTTTAACGAAAGTTTGCCGAAAGGGGAAGTTCCTGCTGACTGGAAAATAAGCAAAATGATACCTATACATAAAACGGGTGACAAGATCACAAGAATCAATTATCGCTCGATGTCCTTGTTGTGCACAGCTAGTAAGATATTAGAACATTTTATTTTCAAGCACTTAAGCAGCTTCTTGGAAGGCAACAATTCTTTCTGAAACAGTCAGCATGAATTCAGGTGTGGCATTTCAACAGCGACCCAGTTACTTCACATTATTAATGGCTTGTTTACAGTTCTCGACAATATTGGCCAGTTCGACATCATCTTTCTAGACTTTGAAAAAGCCTTTGACCGCGTGTCGCATTACAAAATGATATTGAAGCTAAATCACCTCCTTAGAAATGAGCCGTACCCTGCGGTGGCTTCACTCTTATCTAACGCAATGCCAAGAGTCTGTTCAAATAGGTGACATAAATGACTCCAGTCCTTTCAGGGGTTCCACAATAGTCCGTCCTTGGACCCCTACCTTTTCTTGTTTACCTAACTGATCTCTCGTTTGACACTCCTGTACAATGTCGATTTTTCGCGGATGACTGCGTAGTTTATCATGCCCTTCAATCTAAAGATGACCAACTACTCTTAACAATTTTCTAACACCAATTTCTAACTGGTGCCAGACCTGGAAGATGAGCCTAGATATCCCTAAGTGCTCCCAAATGACTGTAACAACAAAGAAAAAAAAATCTGCTGTCGCATTCATACAAAATGTAACAGCGTTGACATTATGCCTGTTGACGCGTCGAAATATCTGGGGATTGAAATATGTCATGATTTAAGATGAAGTGCGCACAATAAAAACGTATTTTCGTCTGCCTCAAAAATACTCTGGTTACTTCGGCAACGTCTGAAGCACTGTACGAGCAATACAAAACTAGTTGGTTATATTTCCCTGGTGTGTCCTCCACTTGAATATGGGGATGCCATTTCGGACCCGCACACAAAGAGTGATACAGATAAGCTGGAAGAAGTAAAAAGAAAAAAAAAAGAACAGGACTCAGGTTCATTTCTGATGCCTACGGAGGACAAGAGTGTCACTATCTGATCTGCGTTCAAGGTCTGGTCTCCCAACACTGGAGGAATGCCGTAAGTTACACCGTCTCAAGATGCTTTATACGATAGTCAACGGACAAACTAAAATAAATTTTGACAAATACTTGCAATTTAACACGTCTAGAAGTACCCTCGGGAACCTTACCCTCATTGTACCCCAGGCGAGCACAAATGCTTACCAATTTTCATTTTTTCTTAGAACGATAAGAGACTGGAATAGGCTTCCACAAGAGATAACGAATAAGCACTCTGTTGACTGTTTCCTAAACGCTCTTTGTCATTTCTGAGGGAAACACGGCAACCCTTTCTTTCATACCGATGTTTTTATTCAACTCGAGTCCTTAGTAATCGGAGCTATTGTTCTGCGCAGTAGCGCATAAGTATGTTCTGTGTTCGACTGTGTAGGATCTGGCTGTGTTCGAATTTTATTTCGACATTGTATTTGCTTGTAAAGTGTCCCGTTTTCTTTTTCTTCTTTTTTGTATGTACCGACAAAAAGCAGCTGGCTGTATTGTCAAATAAAAAAGTAGGACGGTCGGTGGCAGGAGAGCAAGAAGTTATCAATTGTTTCAGGTTCGGTACAAAAGAACAGAGATTATTAGTTGCGAGACAGATCAATGTCGGCAAAAATTTGGATGGGCAAATCAGCTACATGACATGACGGGATACCCTCTCGTTATCGTAAAAGGAAGTTTCTCGTGTTCTCCGCACGTTGCAGGCGCCGATAAAATTCAGTCGAGAAAAACAGCAACGACAGATTCAGCACACTTGTGACATAAAGGCAGTTCTAAATCGAGTGCTGTCGATGGTCCAGCAGCGGCCGTAGTGCCGCCAACGCGTTCCTCCTCGTCTCTATCATACAGGCCAGCCTTGGCACGCTTCGGCTATCGCTAGATTGATAGGCGCGTTGACGAAGTTCGCATGTCCCGTATTCTGCACATCGGCTGTTATATGGTGTAGATAAACGCGAAATCACGTGACAGTCACCATAAAAGAGGTTACGCAACCACCTCTTGCTCACAAGCTCTATACGAACCGATGTGAAGTATATAGTCGGGAGTATAGTACAAGACACGCTAAACCCAAGGATAAGGAACCTGACTCCGCTTATCGATTGCACCAAGGCATATAGAAATACATTTCCAATGCCAGGCCCTTGAAAACAGCGGCGGGTTCTGCATTTATTGTTCCTGTCAGAAATCGGCTTAATCGGAAAGCATTAAAGATTAACCATTTCATATAAAAAAATCCTAAATTTACCCGCCATCAGGCCCACTTGAGCATTTCATATTTGTTTTTATTCTCTCTCTTTTTCATTCTCCTCTGGAATCTTTTAATCCCATTCCCCATCTCTATACTGTTACGGGCCGAGGTTCGGGGGTACGATTCAACAGCGTCTGATTGGAGCTCGAACCAGGTTGACCATCGGATAGGGTCCGGCAGGGAAGAGGAGGCGACGTAAGAACAAAGAACAGACTCCAAGGAAGGCATACAAGAAAAGTTCAGCGTGCATGCACCAGCACGCAAGAGCAAAGCAAAAAGTGTTCTCCACGTGGCTGCTGGCTGGCCTTCTTTTACACTCTTACATCCGGGCACTTTCTTCCTCCTTCTCCCCTACTGCACGCTAGTGCAATCCACAGGTTAGAATAAATGGTAGGAGACCGGAGCCGGGTGAACGTCCTCTGCGGTGGAACAAAAGTTGAGGGCTGGACGACAGGTTTTGTCTATGACCCCCGCGACTGACACGTCTATTCATGTTGACGAGCGAGATCGTTAGGCATACTGATCACCATGCACCTGCATGTGGTCTGAATATGGTCGCTCAACGTGAATCGGAATTCACTATACACGTGGTCCGGGCATCGCAGTCCCAAGGGAATCGTAACAACACAAAGTAGCATGCCAGCAGCTGTGTACGCGCCGGCAAAAATATCTGTTTTTAAATAAAGAGCCTCTCTCTCTCTCGCCAAGGGGTTCCTGTAGGAAATAAAAGAAGAGTGCGCTAAGAGATACGAATTAACACAACTCATGCGTCGCATTTTTGATAATTGAACGGAAACAGCTGACACTAACGCAGCAACAAAAGCAGGCAGACATGTCTCATGAAGTGAACGATACACCCAAACGCAGCACGAGGCCACAATGGAAACTTTTTCTAGGTTCGGAGTACGCTTGGTTAGGTTAGGATTTGAACGATGCTATATTCCATACATAATGGCAGACATGGGCCTTCCAAATAAAAGGAATTTCGTTAATACCTTAAACACAGCTTGTGTTTAAGCACGGCATGTGCTTTTTGACCCGGGCCCGGGTCAAAAAGCACATGCCGTGCCCGAGCCCGTGAAAAAACTGCCCTACCCGGCCGCGTATTTACAATTGCTAGTAGGTACAGCGTTTGACCGCTGGCGCCACGCTGCGCCGCTCGCGCGTACCATGTTTGTAGCCGCCGCCGTTGGAACGGAGGAGGCGTTGACGGAGAAAACGCTGGGCTGGTGGTGACTAGCCTGCTGTTGGGATCGGTGGTATTATAAACGCATCACTGTTTTGATGATCCAAATATAATCTCACTATCAGGGAGGGAGCAGTCTACCTGACTGGAGCAGTATTTTTTTATTTGGGGTGTTGCTACGCTGCGCTCCGCAACACCCCAACGACCGCCGCTTCGCGTCGGCGCCCGGCACCACGGCTGCCGCCGTGGCGCCGGGGTTCAAGCGACCGCGCTGGCAAACAGTGAGAGAAAAAGCAAGAGAAAAGCGTGATATTAGAAGAAAAAAAACCTAGCCAGAGCGGGTTTCGAACCCGCGTACGCAAGATCCCGAAGCGAGCCCCGTAACCACTCAGCCATACAGCCACGCTTCCATGGGTTGCATTCGTGCAAATCATATCATTGCGTTCGAGCGCCCTCGGTGAACGGAACCACCTAGAAACGCGGTACGTGCGAGCGGCGCAGCGTGGCGCCAGCGGTCAAACGCTGTACCTACTAGAAAATGTAGTGTTGCTACCCGGCCCGGCCCGTGGGCCGGGCCGGGCCCGGACTTTCGGGTAAGCCCAAGTCCGTGCAGTGCTCTACTAAGCACTACCGTCATCCTCAGCATTTTCTGGAATTAATTGATTATTGATCGATTATCGATTAGCTATTGATTGTATATCAATTGCCTATCGATGACTGACTGAGCTTAAGTAGTCCCAAGCATGCTTATCTAGACTTAACGAGGCTCAGCTTCGCTGGTTCACAGGGGTATGTGGCATTGCGCTTGGACTCTTTCTGCACTGCCGCCAGGATCGGCCCACATTTTTGGATTCAGCAGACACATTACGCCCAGTGTTGCCAGGTTTGGCTATATATAGCCAAATTGGGCTACGGGAAAATTTTGTTCGCGTCGGCTTGGACGAGTTGGCTATGTGGCTATATTTGGGCCACTGAAAATCTGCGACTTGGCTGTGTTTGGGCTATAAGTGCCTGATCCACGCTCCAGAGGTGGCTCTGATCGGGTAGAAGCAAATCTCGAAGGCTGTGTTATAACTGGTTGAGCAAGCCACGGGGCTGTGCGTATGCGCTTGCGCAAAATGACCCCCCCCCCCCGCCCCCCTCCGCCTTTCCTCCCTCTCTGCGCCGTTGTCTCAGCCGGTGGCTTGGATCTTTGATGCACTTACACTATACACCCTGCTTGACCGTTCGGCACCCGATCCCCGGGCATCGGGATGAACCTGGGAGTAGTGGGTTTTTCACAGTATAGTGTACTAGCATGGCTATGTTCAGGAAGGGAGAGCAGTAACATAGGGTCGGGGCCTTCGGGCGATTGTGGCGCCGACATGAAAGAAGGGAAGCACGGGTGGATTACACGCTCCAGTATGTTCATGGCCATGTCTTCCGGATGAAGTATCGCGCCGGGCACAGCTTTCGACCTACTCCACGTTTCTGGCGCGAAGCTTTACTGCCATTTTCCTTTTCCTGCTGGAAGAATTTTTCTTCGTGCTTAGATTCGAGATTCATTTCGATAGGTTGGACGTAAGATCGGGCCCTCCTCAGAGAGGAGAATCCAAACATGGGGAAGTGGGCCAAGTATGCGAGAACGTATAAAAAAGAATGGGAGCAAGACCCCGAGCCAAAGGTGGGTTCTGGTGCTTTTACTTCTAAATGGTTTGCCCGTAACGTCATGTGTGCAGATACTCATTCTGCTAATATCGAAACATGTTTGCCACGATGACATCAGTGCACCACGTCACATGAACTTCACCCACCGTGTTAGCTTAAGTTGTGAGGTGTCGTGCTGCTGGCTCGAGGACGCGGGTTTGATTCCCGGCCACGGCGGCCGCATTTCGATCAAGGCGCAATGCAGGAACACCCGTGTACTTAGATGCACGTTAAAGAACCTGAGTTGGCCAAATTAATCCGGAGTCCCCCACTGCGTCATGCCTCCCAATGATATCGTGGTTTTGGCACGTAAAACCCCAGCATTAGAGCTTTCGCACGGGGGGCCTCAAACCTATTGGGGCCCCAAAGAAATAGCGTCGAAGCCACTGTGCATGCGCAAGGCAGAAAGTGTGTTTCGGTTTTGCGTCGGGCACGCTATTTTATCGATTTAGCGGGAGCCCCAAAAGCTTTCGTCAACAAACATGGCGGCGCCCATCGAAGCGACGGCTCTAATTTAGCACAAAACTGGGCTCGATTCGTGGTAATGCGTGAAGTTCGTAAGCTAGAATAAGTGATTGCGGTTATCGCTTTCTCTCAACTAACATGTGTAATGAAGATTGATTCATTATACGCCGCTGATTCTGAATTCATTGGCTCGTAGGCTTATCATCGATTGACTTGGCTGGGTGAAGGTGCGTAAAGTTGGTTACTCGAAACTAAGCGCAACAAGTTGCATGCGCTGCTAATGGAATAGTTCTAAATTGTAATTAAAGGCGAAAACACGAAAGCCTAAATTACTTTTCTTATCATAAAATTGTATATTTTATTTTATTATTTATAACAGTTTTTTTTTTGACGCCGTAGTGACGCTGCAAACGCAACACGCTATCCGCAAACGCAAAACGCCCATTCCAAAACTCTTCATTCCTGCATACCCCAACGCTAACACCGGCAAAGCTCTTGGGGGCCCCAAACTTTAGGGGCCCCTATTCTAAAACTTTATTAGCCATCAACATGGTTTGTTTTTTGACAGTAACCGGTTTTCACAGCATTACCACTGTTATTAATTTGTTGTTTACCATTCCTCTTTGTATGCCGTCGCGGCTTTTACCATTTCGAGCGAGTTAGTTCGGGATCGACGTGCTCGTCTCCGAAAACGACTGCGCGCTTCTTACACTAATGTGCCGGTTTGCGCAGTAATCTTTTAAAGCTCCGCTTACACCGATTCAGACATTGAATGACATCTGTTACCTGCCCCTTTTCTTAACGCATGTTCTTGGCGTGCTAGAGACCTAATATGGCGGCCAGGTTGATGTAAATTGACACTATATAGGTATTGTGGGTCCCAGCTAATCCGGGCGAAGCTAATTGACAAACAAAAACAAGAAAACGAGAAAACAAAATAGGAGGATGAGACAAATAACGCGAGAAATTATAGCGCGAAAGGCTTGTTTTAGCTCATCAAAAAAGAAGCCGTCAGCACGTCGCCGTCGCAGATCGCTGGACAGCTGAACTTCTACGCCGTAGGCAGAGATAACGTGAGAGATCGATGACGCTGAACATTATTTTGTGCTCACGACAGCTAAAAAGCAGAGCTCGTAGTTAATATTACTGTAAATAACTAAAAATGTCACAGTTTCGCCCTAAGGGCGAAGCAATGAATGCGATAGCAACACAGCAATGTCATACGAAGTAAGGTGAGCGGCTTTGGTAGCAATATGAATTGTAGTAAACATGAGCTGATTAAGTAAGCAGGTGTGCTGCGGCGTAAGTAGACCGACATGAAGAGAGACTCGATGACCACGAGAAGGCGCGTGTGAAACGGTGGTGTTGATGAGAAGCGCTTCCCGTGGGCAGCGCGTGCGAAGGGACACACCTGTAGCTCTGCACTGCCGATCCGGGCAGCATTGCATGTGTAGCGTGCGTTGGAAAATGAGGCCCGACCATTACTAACTGAATGAATAAGCGTGGTGTGAGCGCGAACAGACATGAATAGATCACACTGAATGACTGCAGACAACGACCGTCAAAAGTCTGGCAGCAAGCGGATACGCCGCAGCGGCGAAGGTACGTGCGGTCTATCGCTTCAACGGAAACTGAAGTGGAGATAAGAGACGGTGCGGCGAGCGACGAGCGCGGTTGTTGGCAGAGTAAAAGTGCCCCCCCCCCCCCCGCCCCCCCCGCTCCCTCCGGCGCTCGCTTCCCGCTTCCTTGCTTGCGCGTGGGAGATTGAGTGCGTTCGCTCTCCGTGGTAGGGCGCGTCCCCGCACGCTTCCGCTCGGGCATACGGCGCGCGGTGAACATTTTATCTATACGGAACCTCACGGCGACGGCGACGACGACGCCGACGGCAGAAATCCGGTTGAAGTGTCCATATAATTGCTATCGCAATAATATATAAAATAAAAGCACTGATGTCGCCCTCTGCAGCGATTCACGGGAACTTAAGAGCTACCGCGGCCAATCAAGAAGTGTTCTGTGCAAGCATGATGTCGCTGTTGTTGATGTAAAGAGCCGAGCGTCACGGTGGCATGGCCATTTTGTTACGACTGGTTGTGGAAAAAAGGATTGCGGTTGTCGAATGTGAAAATCTATACACAAAGAAAGTTGCGAATAACAATGGCTACATTTGGCTACGAAATATTTTGCACTCTTTTTCTGTTTGGCTACATTTGGACTACAACTTCTCTAGCTTTTGGCTACGCCACCTCATCGGACCTGGCTACACTGATTACGCCTGGCTTAAATAGCTCCCTGTAAAAAAAAAAAAAAAAAAAAAAAAAAACACTAAGAATTTGTATAGCGTCTCCTCACACACCAGCTGCACTTGTGACCACAAATATAGTACATACCACATACCCACAAGGGGGATCGATCGCGCTGCATCATCACTTCATACAGCAAGAAAGAAACGAAAAAAAAGAACGCAAGCAGTAGTAGGTCGTAATTAGATTAAATAGCGATTTCATACCAAATAAAAAAAAATGAAAAAGCAACCCATTGATAGGCACGCAGCGCTACCTTGCGGGCGTGTGATTGAACTTGTGGATAACAGTGGAGGCACCCAACTGCATCGCGCGACATGCGACTGGATGTAGATAAACTTATAACTCTGAGGACATTCTGCGAAAGTTGCAGAATACTCCACTGCACGGATCACGCCCATTGGGAAGCACCGAGACCATGCGTCTCACGAATCCCCTCCTGATTATTGTACACGCGAGGCAAGACCACTACGTTCATTCTTACCTTAGCAACAACGCACGCCTCTTGCTTCTGCCGTTCCCACGGTCCATCTTACCATCTTACATTGATGATGTATCACTGTTTTGTTAACTTGTTGCCGTGTTGTGGAGACATTGAGTCTAATCCGGGTGCTTCCAGTGAAGACATTCTTAAAACTATGCGCGATGAGATACAAGACCTCAAGCAAACTACGAATAGCAAGGTGAAAGAGTTTGCTAGCAAATTGAACGCCATTCTCACTAAATTGAATAACCTAGCTCCAACGGTCACCAAATATACAAGCAAAGTTGATGCCTTGCAGGAGACAGCTGACAGCTCGCTTTTGAAGACTGAAGACCTCGAGAACCAAAGCAGACGCAGTAACCTCATCGTTTATGGCGTCAAGGAAGCAGAAGGGGAGCAAAATGCTTCTCATGAGCGGATAGTATCGAAAGATATCCTTTGGGATCTGCTGAAGCTGCGCAACGTAGCTATTGAACGAATCCACAGAATCGGAAGGCCAACCGAGAATAACTCTCGTCCAGCCATTTTCAAGCTTTTGAATGGAGAGACAAATTTAGGATTTTGAAAAGCTGCGGTAAATTGTCAGATTCGGGATTCAGTATTTCGGAGGATTTTTGGCCTAGGGTGCAGTCTATTCATAAAAAAGCATTCGGCAAGTACTAAAGTAAACAGGTACAATGGGGATAATGTCATCCTTGCTTTCGACAAGGTTAGACTCAATGAAACCCTTTACTATTGGAGTGAGGCGCAGAACGAACTTGTTCAATCTACTACGAAATTATCAGGCTCTTAGGATGACTGCACCCAACAGTGCAATCAAAATAACCACCGATCACAGCCAATAGCTTATCACGACTGATGAACGATGCTGCAAACAGATGCGATGATCTGGAAGGTTTACTCATTGCTTATGATCCTGGTGTCACCGTGGTAAGAGTCTTGACTTTACGATAGCATAGATGATGCAGGTGTTGTACCTGCAACGCATGAAATTGACCGTCAGGATCGCTGTTCGAGAGAGGGAAGAGTGACACTTCAGCTGAAGATGGTGCCACACAATAAGGAGGTTGAAATGGTGTGGATAACTGCCAAACTTTCCTGCCAAAACGCAATTATCGGAGCTGTCTATATACCACAAACTGCTAATATCTCTATGCTGGAAGCATTACACGACTTTCTGTACACCAGAAAACGCCGTAGTTGCGTTATAATGAGTGGCGACTTCAACGTGCCTGGCATAGATTGGCGCTTGATGTGTGCTACTTCAACATGCCAGCACGCGGATGTGTTGCTAGAAATCGCATAAGTTTTCGATCTACACCAGGTTGGGCATACGTACCCCAATGCGCCAGATTGACTGTGGTATCAAGTTCGATTCTTGATTTCTTCTTTATACCTGATAACGCCAGTTAGCTAGGTTACACTGCTGATATCTTATCGTAGAACACTACAGTTCACATTCGCAGTTGTACCTATAAGAACGACGGGAACTGCAACGCCACGATACCCAGACGAACTGTATATATTTGCGTTGCCTTACGCGCGTCACGCAATGCATTCCCGGCCGTCACCATGGGTAAGCCGTGGGTACAGCGCACGGCAGAAAAGGCTGCCGCACATGAACGTAATGGCGAGTGCGATCGTGCCCTTAAGGTCGATCCCGTGTATCGGCAACGGCAGAACCTCTGACCGTCTACCACAGCGATCACAAGGCAATACCGTGCCAGTGTATGGTCCTCCGTGAAAGTGTAAGTCTGTGCGTGTAATCAACGGCTACATGATCATGTAGCCGTTGATTACACGCACACACTTACACTCACACAAAGGCTATGCAACTTAACGAAATGTGTCTTCATTCAACTTCAACGTTCAAAAAATACAATCCTAAATAAGCAATCAAATCACATATGCATCGCGTCGGGTCGCTCAGCTTATCTTGGGTTCGTTGCGTGGTCGTTGGCTTTGGACTTTGATTCAGATTACGGGGGAGATCGAAAGCTTCGCGTTCAACCATCTTTCCTTAAGAAAGGGGCTTTGATTTTTTTTCAGCATTGTTTAATTTAGACACTAAGAAATCTTCGGGACCCGACGAAATTCCAAATACATTTTTGTTCAGATACGCAGAGTTGTGTGCTAAGTACCTTTATATGTTTTTAACGAAAGTTTGCCGAAAGGGGAAGTTCCTGCTGACTGGAAAATAAGCAAAATGATACCTATACATAAAACGGGTGACAAGATCACAAGAATCAATTATCGCTCGATGTCCTTGTTGTGCACAGCTAGTAAGATATTAGAACATTTTATTTTCAAGCACTTAAGCAGCTTCTTGGAAGGCAACAATTCTTTCTGAAACAGTCAGCATGAATTCAGGTGTGGCATTTCAACAGCGACCCAGTTACTTCACATTATTAATGGCTTGTTTACAGTTCTCGACAATATTGGCCAGTTCGACATCATCTTTCTAGACTTTGAAAAAGCCTTTGACCGCGTGTCGCATTACAAAATGATATTGAAGCTAAATCACCTCCTTAGAAATGAGCCGTACCCTGCGGTGGCTTCACTCTTATCTAACGCAATGCCAAGAGTCTGTTCAAATAGGTGACATAAATGACTCCAGTCCTTTCAGGGGTTCCACAATAGTCCGTCCTTGGACCCCTACCTTTTCTTGTTTACCTAACTGATCTCTCGTTTGACACTCCTGTACAATGTCGATTTTTCGCGGATGACTGCGTAGTTTATCATGCCCTTCAATCTAAAGATGACCAACTACTCTTAACAATTTTCTAACACCAATTTCTAACTGGTGCCAGACCTGGAAGATGAGCCTAGATATCCCTAAGTGCTCCCAAATGACTGTAACAACAAAGAAAAAAAAATCTGCTGTCGCATTCATACAAAATGTAACAGCGTTGACATTATGCCTGTTGACGCGTCGAAATATCTGGGGATTGAAATATGTCATGATTTAAGATGAAGTGCGCACAATAAAAACGTATTTTCGTCTGCCTCAAAAATACTCTGTTTACTTCGGCAACGTCTGAAGCACTGTACGAGCAATACAAAACTAGTTGGTTATATTTCCCTGGTGTGTCCTCCACTTGAATATGGGGATGCCATTTCGGACCCGCACACAAAGAGTGATACAGATAAGCTGGAAGAAGTAAAAAGAAAAAAAAAAGAACAGGACTCAGGTTCATTTCTGATGCCTACGGAGGACAAGAGTGTCACTATCTGATCTGCGTTCAAGGTCTGGTCTCCCAACACTGGAGGAATGCCGTAAGTTACACCGTCTCAAGATGCTTTATACGATAGTCAACGGACAAACTAAAATAAATTTTGACAAATACTTGCAATTAACACGTCTAGAAGTACCCTCGGGAACCTTACCCTCATTGTACCCCAGGCGAGCACAAATGCTTACCAATTTTCATTTTTTCTTAGAACGATAAGAGACTGGAATAGGCTTCCACAAGAGATAACGAATAAGCACTCTGTTGACTGTTTCCTAAACGCTCTTTGTCATTTCTGAGGGAAACACGGCAACCCTTTCTTTCATACCGATGTTTTTATTCAACTCGAGTCCTTAGTAATCGGAGCTATTGTTCTGCGCAGTAGCGCATAAGTATGTTCTGTGTTCGACTGTGTAGGATCTGGCTGTGTTCGAATTTTATTTCGACATTGTATTTGCTTGTAAAGTGTCCCGTTTTCTTTTCTTCTTTTTTGTATGTACCGACAAAAAGCAGCTGGCTGTATTGTCAAATAAAAAAGTAGGACGGTCGGTGGCAGGAGAGCAAGAAGTTATCAATTGTTTCAGGTTCGGTACAAAAGAACAGAGATTATTAGTTGCGAGACAGATCAATGTCGGCAAAAATTTGGATGGGCAAATCAGCTACATGACATGACGGGATACCCTCTCGTTATCGTAAAAGGAAGTTTCTCGTGTTCTCCGCACGTTGCAGGCGCCGATAAAATTCAGTCGAGAAAAACAGCAACGACAGATTCAGCACACTTGTGACATAAAGGCAGTTCTAAATCGAGTGCTGTCGATGGTCCAGCAGCGGCCGTAGTGCCGCCAACGCGTTCCTCCTCGTCTCTATCATACAGGCCAGCCTTGGCACGCTTCGGCTATCGCTAGATTGATAGGCGCGTTGACGAAGTTCGCATGTCCCGTATTCTGCACATCGGCTGTTATATGGTGTAGATAAACGCGAAATCACGTGACAGTCACCATAAAAGAGGTTACGCAACCACCTCTTGCTCACAAGCTCTATACGAACCGATGTGAAGTATATAGTCGGGAGTATAGTACAAGACACGCTAAACCCAAGGATAAGGAACCTGACTCCGCTTATCGATTGCACCAAGGCATATAGAAATACATTTCAATGCCAGGCCCTTGAAAACAGCGGCGGGTTCTGCATTTATTGTTCCTGTCAGAAATCGGCTTAATCGGAAAGCATTAAAGATTAACCATTTCATATAAAAAAATCCTAAATTTACCCGCCATCAGGCCCACTTGAGCATTTCATATTGTTTTATTCTCTCTCTTTTTCATTCTCCTCTGGAATCTTTTAATCCCATTCCCCATCTCTATACTGTTACGGGCCGAGGTTCGGGGGTACGATTCAACAGCGTCTGATTGGAGCTCGAACCAGGTTGACCATCGGATAGGGTCCGGCAGGGAAGAGGAGGCGACGTAAGAACAAAGAACAGACTCCAAGGAAGGCATACAAGATAAGTTCAGCGTGCATGCCACCAGCACGCAAGAGCAAAGCAAAAAGTGTTCTCCACGTGGCTGCTGGCTGGCCTTCTTTTACACTCTTACATCCGGGCACTTTCTTCCTCCTTCTCCCCTACTGCACGCTAGTGCAATCCACAGGTTAGAATAAATGGTAGGAGACCCGGAGCCGGGTGACAGTCCTCTGCGGTGGAACAAAGTTGAGGGCTGGACGACAGGTTTTGTCTATGACCCCCGCGACTGACACGTCTATTCATGTTGACGAGCGAGATCGTTAGGCATACTGATCACCATGCACCTGCATGTGGTCTGAATATGGTCGCTCAACGTGAATCGGAATTCACTATACACGTGGTCCGGGCATCGCAGTCCCAAGGGAATCGTAACAACACAAAGTAGCATGCCAGCAGCTGTGTACGCGCCGGCAACAATATCTGTTTTTAAATAAAGAGCCTCTCTCTCTCTCGCCAAGGGTTCCTGTAGGAAATAAAAGAAGAGTGCGCTAAGAGATACGAATTAACACAACTCATGCGTCGCATTTTTGATAATTGAACGGAACAGCTGACACTAACGCAGCAACAAAAGCAGGCAGACATGTCTCATGAAGTGAACGATACACCCAACGCAGCACGAGGCCACAATGGAAACTTTCTAGGTTCGGAGTACGCTTGGTTAGGTTAGGATTTGAAACGATGCTATATTCATACATAATGGCAGACATGGGCCTTCCAAATAAAAAGGAATTTCGTTTTAATACCTTAAACAA
>NC_051163.1:122484591-122487237 GCF_013339745.2 Dermacentor silvarum | reverse complement strand
GCTGAAAGGGAAAGTTGCAGGGAGAGAGAACTCTTGGCTTTGTATACCTGTGGACAGGAGCAAATGCCAAAGAGGAAAACAAAAGAAAAATGCTGGAAGGCATATCAAGTGACATTAATTAATGAGCTAGGAGAAGGGTGCGAGGTTATTATACTAGGAGATATGAACGCACACATAGAAGACATGGACGGGTACAGACTCAGCAGGCAATTAACATGATGCTGGATATGTGTGAAATGCATGACTTAGTTGTATGCAACAGTACTGAGAAGTGTGGAGGGAACATAACATGGGAGGTAGGGAGCCTGCAGTCGACGATAGATTATGCACATAGGATGCACGATAGGCTAAATGTAATGAACATAGATGAATATGGCTCCAGAAGTATAGGTAGTGATCACAAACGTATTAAGGTGGGTTTTAGAAGGGAAATGAAAGTAGGTAGGAGGCAAGATGAACAACCAGGTGGGATATTTTGCTCGGAAAAGCAGCTTGAAATAGCAACCCAGCAAATTGAGGAAGTAATTTCAGAGGATACAAAAACAGAACGGACATATGCAAATTTAACAGGGCTATTTGAGCTAGAGCTTGCTAAGGTACGAGTCAGGACAAAAGGGAAAAGAAGACGTAAACCCAAGAGCTGGTGGGATGAGGAGGTTAAGAAGGCCATAGAGAAACGTCAGGAAGCATCCAGGGAACACAGCTATTCAAATCAGAGGGGTGAACCAGAAGCTGATAGGCAGAAAATTGAATATTTTTTAAACTGTAGAAGGGAAGCATCCCATTTGATCAATGAGAAGATCAGAAGAAAGGGGAGCCAATGGTTGTCAGAAGTAAACAAAAAGGATAGAAAAGCAGCAAAGAAATTTTGGAAACATCTCAACTCCTTGAGTAATAAGACTAGCCTAGAGCAGATGTTTATAGTTACAGCTCAAGGTGTTCGGCTAGAGGGAGATGAGGTAATAGAACATATAAGAAGAATGATGAAAGAAAATTTTAAAGAACAAAACATAGCATGTGCTCAATCAGGTGAGGATAGACTAGTCAGTGCAGTGGCCCCACTGGCACAAAGCGAGTGGGAAAGGGCAGAGGAAAGGGTTCCTAGTAGCACGTCGACAGGTCCTGATGGCATCCCAATTATGTTGATAAAGTCATTGGGCCCAAAATCTAAGAAAGCATTAAGAGAGGCAGTGAGCAAAATGATAATGGACGGTAAAGCCCCGACGGGTGGAGACTGAGCAGGATGAGCATGATATATAAGGGAAAGGGGGACAAAGCCGACATAAACAACTACCGTCCCATAACAGTGACGTCAGTGGTTTACAGGGTGGTGATGCAGATTATAAAGGACAGACTGCAGGCATGGGTGGAGAGCGAGGAGGTGCTGGGGGAACTACAAAATGGGTTCGGAAACAAAGAAGGTTAGAAGATAATCTGTTCTCATTGACACAGTGTATTGAAATAGCAGAAAAGGAACACAGGCCCCCTATGGCTTGCATTTCTGGATATCAAGGGAGCCTATGACAGTGTAATCCAAAAGGATTTGTGGGACATACTGGGCACTCTAGATGTGAAAGATGGAGTAAGAAGTCTTTTAAAAGATATCTATGAAAGTAACAAGGTGCTTATAAAATGGGAAAACAAGGTATCTGGGCCTATAGAGATACAGCAGGGGCTTAGGCAGGGGGGCCCTCTGTCACCTCTGTTGTTCATGCTGTATTTACAAGGATTAGAGAAAAAATTAGAGAGGAGCGGACTTGGCTTCAACCTTTCCTTTTTCAAGCAAGGAGAATGGATTAAACAGTCATTACCAGGACTGATGTATGCGGATGACATTGTACTTATGGCTGACAGCAAGGAAGACTTGCAGAGATTAATGGACATCTGTGGTAAAGAGGGAGATAGGTTAGGTTTGAAGTTTAGTAAAAAAAATCGGCCATCATGATTTTTAATGATAATCAGGGCAGCGAGCATAGGTTACGCTGGAGGTGGTGGATAAGTACAAATATCTTGGAGTGTGGATAAACAATGGGGCTGAGTACCCAACGGAACATGAAAAATATGTAACGGCTAAAGGTAGCAGAAATGCAGCTGTGATGAAAAATAGGGCACTGTGGAATTACAATAGGTACGAAGTGGTGAGAGGGATTTGGAAAGGGGTGATGGTCCCTAGTTTGACTTTCGGCAATGCGGTCCTGTGCATGAGATCAGAGGTTCGAGCAAGGTTGGAAGTTAAGCAGCGAGGGGTAGGTAGACTGGCTCTGGGAGCACACGGAAATACACCAAATCGGGGGGTACAGGGTGACATGGGATGGACGTCATTCGAGGGCAGGGAAGCCAGCAGCAAGATAGAATTTGAGGAGCGATTGAGAGAAATGGCAGAAAAGCGGTGGGCAAGGAGAGTTTTCAGTTATTTGTACATGAAGAATGTTGACAAAAATGGAGGAAGCTGACCAGAAAATTGTCAATCAAATATTTGGACTGCAGGAGGGGTGCAAACCAGGAAACAACGGTTAAGAAAAAGGTTAAAGAAACAGAGAGGGGTCTGTGGAAAACAGGGATGCAGACGAAATCAGCACTGGGAACATGCAGAACTTTCAAAGCAAGAAATTGCCAAAGAAAATATCTACGATAATTCTAGGGGAA
>NC_051163.1:122422091-122477091 GCF_013339745.2 Dermacentor silvarum | reverse complement strand
CATCCATCCAATGTATGGCGTTGATTAAAGTCGCCGATCAAAATAAAAGTGCGCGCGTGTGTCTTTCTTCGGGATGACCGCCGTCGCCGCTCAAGAGAAATAAAATTTGCTCACACCTTTCACCTAAATTCTGTGTCACCTCAATGTCGTGTGCTTCGCTAGTGATCGAGCTTCACAGCAGTGGAATGGCACGCGATTTTTTTATTGTGTTAGCACTCTTAGGATAATTCGTGCACTTTCCGGGGGCTATCTATTTATGTTCGTATCTATGTGCGTTTGTATCTACCGTTTTTGTGTCTACCTGGGGCACTTTGTAGTTTGTAGTCGAACGCGTATAGCGCATCGAGCTGGTGTGCTGAGGAAACTGGCTTCGAAACAACTGTCGGGCAAAGTTGGATCGGTGCAGATACGGTACTGAGTAGGTACCGCATCTGTGCTGGTCTTACGTGATCCTCTTTGATGTGCACTTGGATCACTGGGTAAGTGCACGTAGGTGTGTAAATGTCTACAATGGCGAAACGATGCCTTAAATTTCTCCCACGCTGAGCGGAATCAAACCAACATCATGAGGGTTCCTCAAGGACAGCAATCCGACGCATTTACAAGCTGCGCCATGAATGCACTGGTTATGTGCTGCTCTTCAATGGACGTCCCGCCAACTTGGGTCACGCAGTATGTGCCACTGCTTTGCAGATCTAAATTAAACGAATTAAATTATGGGGTATTACGTGCCAAAACCACGATCTGATTAAGAGGCACGCCGTAGTGGGGGACTCCGGAATAATTTAGACCACCTGGGGTTTTTTAGCTTTTGATCTGCTTTGTTTATTGAAGGAGATAAGCCTGCTATCAGATGCTCCACTCAGTTTTAATGGGATGCAAACAGGGTGAGACTGTCCCACCCAAAAATGTTTTCCTTGCCTGAATCGAGTTAGCAGATTTACAGGCTTCCCAAAAATGGGGTTATTGTACTGAATGACAGCTAGAACCTTGTTAAGCAGAAGCTGTCAGCCCCCTTTTGTTAATTCGCTTCGGAAATGGTGCCCCTCCGTGCAACGTCGCGACTATCCAGCAGCAGAATCATTCGGAACAGTCCTCACTGGCATCGGGCATTCGCCCTGGAAACATCGAAGTGCTATTACGCGTTAAACCCGAACAGAAACGACTATTCGGCAATTTTTAATAATTAATTGTAGAATGGAACACGATCTGAATAGCGAATAACGTTCGATGAGACTTGTATGTTTCTACTTCATTTCACCTGCTGGCACGCCAGACTTCCTAGTCTCCCCGATTCAGTCTCAGTACATAGGTAATATCTTTTCTTTAACACTGTCCATATTAGCGTCCAACAACTGCTATGGTTTCTTCTCTCCGGAAGCCCTTTGGTCCACCTGCGGTGGCTTCATCTAGAGTGTACTAGTATTGTAGTACACTCCAGCCGCAGGCCGTCGCTCTTCTGTGGAGAATAGTTGCCGCCATGCCGACAATTAACGCAGCTGTATGCAGTTGCGCACTGCGAATCATTACTGGATCCCTTGCACGAGGCCCCGCCGGCGCTCTCCGAATAAACCTTTGTCCTCCGAGGAAGGTGGCATTGGGAACATGAACCCTCTGAGGCCACCAACGATACAGCCCCGCAACAACACGAACCCCGAATACCATCGACGCCTGGCCGTTGACGTGGCCAGGCCAGAGGCGCGTTCGCCTGAAGTGACCGCAGGTGCGTTCGGCGGGTCCCGTCCTTACGCGGTTTGCTTCGTGTCGTTTTATTCGAAATGCCGAATGTTTGCACACTTCTACTTTGTTACAGTCGCTGTTAGACCTTGCCTGCTTTCAGGCGCGCCTCTGTCGGATAGCTTATAGCAGCACTCAGGGGCGGATCCAGGTTTTTCCTGGGAGGGGGGGAGGGGGGTCAGCTTCTGTCAATGATGATGATGATGATGATAGTAGCCTTTCTCATTAACCGAAATGCACCGTTTCTGCTCACAATAAACCCGCGTTTTATACGGCTAGAGCAACACCTGTAGCCCGCCGTGGTGGCTCAGTCAGCTCAGGTGTTGCGCTGCTGAGCACGAGATCGCGGGATCGAATCCCAGCCGCGGCGGCGGCATTTCGATGGAGGCGAAATGCAAAAACGCCCGTGTGCTTGCGTTGTAGTGCACGTTTAAGAACACCAGGTTGGCAGAATTAATCCGGAGCCATCCACTACGGCGTGCCTCATAATCAGAACTGGTTTTGGCACGTAAAACCCCAGAAAAAGGAAGAAGCCCTATAGCGAAGCTAGGTATCGGTTTCTCCGAGCATAAAGGAAAAGGAGGTTACCCAATACAGCCATGTGCTTGGCAGCTGTGCCTGATAATACAGGGTGTTCAAAACTAAGATTTATGGTTTTCTTAAAATTAGGTACTGGGAGGCCCGCAAAGACCACCTGTGCTATTAACTTATGTGGCCAGGTGGGCACAAAGTGAGAGGATAATTATCGCTGTGAGCAGCCGAATTCACTTAAGTTGAACAATTATTTCTTTGTCGACTGCAGTAAGTGGGTATGTTTGTATTGAAAACTTAGAGACAGTAGTGTTTCTACACAGTATCGGTCGGAAGAATTATTCTAGCGTGTTCGTGCTCCGAGATATCCGACTCCAAATTTCTATTGTCGTACTGCGAAGAGTTATGGAATCGACGCGGGAGTGGTTTATGCTTTGCGTTGCTGTGGAAGGGAGGCATTTTGAACGTTTTTAGGGCATTGACATCCTGATGGGTGAAGTGTTGTCATGAGATTCGTGCATGACAACATCAAACTTAAAACGGCAGTATATATGAAATATTCGTTAGCATAGCTAAAAAGGTTTCTGTTGTTGATGGTGTAGTTGTTGCTTTTGATTTCAATAAAACTTACAATACTTGCAAATCAGCAGTCGCTTTATTTGCGTAGCCCAGGAAATGACCATGCCCGGTCGTCTAGTCACCATTACGCACGCGCATTGCCCTCCGGCTTCTCCGCTCGCGCCATTATCTCGGCATGGCAGCTGCCGCCAGCTTTACAGGCTGCGCGGTCGGGTTCTTCGATTACGGTTACGGGTTCTTCGATTTATTTTATTGCGTCAGCCGTCAGGGGAAGGGGGACAGTTATTATCTTTGCCAATGCCTCCGCCGCGTTGTCAGACTAAACGCCGCACCTAACAGCCGCGTCACATCATGGAGGAGCTTTGCGCCAATCCTCACTATCTTGCATGCGTAATCATGCGAACGACAATTAAAATTTGGAGTTGGATATCTCGGAGAATAGACATGCTAGAAGAATTCTATTAAGTGAAACTGTGTAGAAACACGGCTGCCTCTAACTTTTCAATACAAACATACACACTTACTGCAGTCGATAAATAGTTAATTATTCAATTTTATGTAATATTCGGCTGCTGACAGCAATAATTATTATTTCACTTTGTGTCCCCCTGGCCTCATAACTTATTTGCCCAGGTGGTCTTTACGTGCCTCCCAGTGCCTAATTTCAAGAACACCATAAAGCTTAATTTTGAACACCCGGTATATCTAGCCTGTATTGTTTCTTAAAATAAAATTTGGGATGATCTGTCGCATGTTTGTTATAAATGCGTAAGCACGGGTCCGTCTTTGGAGTTCTGTTGGGACACCTTGATTTCCTTAAGAAGATTCTTTGTGTTCGGCTGAGACACCTTCGTTTGCTTTGGAGCTCCAACGCGGCAACCACTACGCTGGTTGTTTACGATATGCGAATCACCGCGTATGAAGAAGACTCACGACGCCACCTACAAGAACGATGTGGCCTAGTAGCCGAGAGCGCGAGCCAGCGTCTACATGTTTTGCTTCCCACGAGACGTCATCCTTTTACACAAGGCGCGCATCTGCTCCCGTTTCTCTAACCACGCGTGGTTAGCGGCCAACGCCCGCGCGCTGGCGTTGGCCGCTGACGTCACGCTCCCCCACTTCGCAGCCGCTGCTCAAGGCTTCGCCCCGCTCCGCGAGAATGGCCACTCAGATAAACGGATCCGACGGCTTTGAGCCTCCTATGCTTAATGTACTACAATAAAACTGCGAAGTTACAATGAAAAACTTGTAGCGTACGAACCGTACTGTGCTCGTACTGGATATTGTCAACGTGTAACTGTGATCACACTTCATTCTGGGGTTTTACGTGCCAAAACCAGTGATCACACGGAGTGCTACAGTTTTAAAAAAAGTTGCCTATGCGAAGTTCTTAGTTTAGCTGTTAGTTGTTATTATTTATATATGAACACTTCAGCGAGAGATCTCTTTCATTAAGCAGGTTGGTCGCGGAACCGATGGCAGCCAATGAGGCCACCGATGACACCCCAATCGGGAACTGAGTTGATCAGTTGCGAAGGCACTCGCGCGGACATCTGCGTGCTTGGCAAAAGGCACGTCCCATCGTTCATTCGACGCCACCGATGGGAAGAGTAAGGCACGGCCGGCGCCAGGAGGTCCAAGGTGTTCATGAGAAAAAATAACTACGGCAACTTCGCGACACCACACCCCTACGGAATACAACTAAGCTTGTGAGCGAGCTAGCTTTACTTCTACATGACTGATACCACTGGTACTCGCGAAAAATACTTTTGAAGAATGCTGGTGGCCATATTTTTTTTTTGCGACAGGGCCATCCCCCTGTCAGCGAGGGGGCGAAGCAGAAATCTGAGGGGGGGGGGGGGGGGGGTCAGGACATCCGGACATCCCCCCTGGATCCGCGCCTGGCAGCACTTACGGCACCAAGGTGAATCCGTACACCGTGTTTCCGGTTAACCGCCTCCTCCAAAAAGTGATCAATGCGCAAATAGTAGTGAAGGTGCAGTTGGATGTGTCAGATTTCACGCCACCGCCATGAAGAGAGAGAGAAGGGAGGAAGGAAAGGTAGGGGGTTTAACCAGACTTAGTCCAGTTTACTACCCTACACGTGGGGAGAGGGATGGGGAAGTGAAAGAAAGAGTGAGAAAAGAAACGAATCTTGGTCGCATTTTCGCATGCACTAAGCTAGGTGCAGCATGTCTGCAGTCGGGCACTCAAGTCTGTCGCCTTCAGGCACTGAAGACCTCGAATGGCTTTCTGGACTGATGAGCTGTGAGGCTAGGCTCACAGCTCATCAGCCCATCCGTGTTTGTTACTGCAAACACGCTCATTCCGGTTCATAGTTCTCACTTTTCCAAATAGTACATTTAAAGTATTTGATTATAAAAATTTTCTATTATATACTCGTATATGCCGAGAACATGTCTACGCACCTTTTGATTTACCAAGAAGTTAGTCATCCGCTTCTCCTCTTCACGTCACGCAGTTAATAAACATGGCTTATTTCACTGTAATGTTCTTTTCGCCAATTATTGTCGCTACTCTCTAATATTCCACCGACAAGAAGCGGGCGTGAAATAACATGATAACATTTTCTTATGTAGCCTATTGCTAAAGATTCGTGGCTGCTGTGACAAAATTACGTGCTACATTTAGAAAACAGCGTTGGAGAAAGTAATTTACCGGGCTAATATTACAATTGGTAACGGCCTACAAGAGTCGTGGGTGAACAAAAGCAAATAAAGCCATTAAAATTAAAAAAACTTTACAAATTAAAAAAAGAAACAAAAACAAAACAAAACAAAAAAAAAAAACGGCGACCGCGCAACGAACTCGCGCTCTCCAGGATACGACGCACTTCACAATGACAGCAAAATTGAAAACGTCGTGTGGTATAATGCATGTCTCAAATATATGTATATATCTGGCAAAATGGTATCAATATAAATTTGCAATTGAAATACAGCACTAATTTAGGAGCTCACATACGCAATCTGTCTCAGCGCCCGCAGAGAAAGTATACGTTGAATATGCAACGGAGCGCGTGTCCGCCCTAATACAGTTCGCTCGCAGCACTCTCGTAAAATTTTTCCACACGTGGGACCACCTCGGCTGGGGAGCGCCGTCCGGCCCACTCAACCTTATTCTAGTACCCTCTAACTATATTCGTCGCGATGCGTGCTGAGATATGCCACAATGATATTACCGTATTTAGCACTAATGTCGTGAGAACTCTCTTATGCGTGTCCATAAAGTGGGCTTGGTGGGACCAACAAGAACGGGACGTTCACAATGCGCTCTGCTTACATATTTCAGGCCTTGCTGCTCTCGGTCACCGGAGTGAGCACGCACACGTGTGTGAACGGTGCAAGAGTGCAATCAACGCAGCATCGACAAGCACGATTGACCGTCGTTCTACCAACCCTGTCATGATGAACTTCGCCGCGCATGCCATACCCCTGAGCGGCATCACGTCATCGGAGCGTACAGCTATGAGAAGAACGCCCCGCGACCGATTCGTCAGTGGGCTTGGTGGAACCAACAACAACGGGATGTTCACAATGCACTCTGCTTACATATTTCAGCCTAGTTATCCTTGTACCTGTAGAGACGATGATAGGTGTCTAATTGTTCTGCCAAGCCCACGCACACTGTTTTCAATCGTATGTGATTGTATTCATGTCTGCACATTATTACTGCGTGGGGATGTTGAAGAAAATCCCGGTCCTAGCAATGCTGAGATGCTCGAAAAGCTGTTAACAGGTCAAGAGGCTATCCGTAGCGACTTGAAGGAAGTGAAATTGAAACTTACTGAAACTGAAAAGGTTCTGAACAAATTCGGTGCGCGTTTACAGAAATTCGAGAACAAACTGAAGGAAGTCAGCGAAAAAGCTGGTACCATTGATAGTCTAAATGATCATGTCATGAGACTTCAAAACACTATCATGCCGCAACAAAGTAAGCTTACTGTACTGGAGGACCAAAATTGTCAAAATAACTTGCTGTCTTTGGAATTACGGAGGGGCCGAATGAATCTGAAGAGGTGCTTAGGCGCAAAGTTATAAATGAAGTTTTTTTCTGACAGACTTGGAATAAATTGCGAATCGGTAGCTAGAATTCACCGGCTTGGGAAATCCTCGTCAAACCGCCCGGTTATTATTTATTTTCAGGACTATCTTGAGAAACAGAAGGTGCTCGGCAGATCTGCAAAGTTAAAAGGGACGAACATTTTTATCCAAAATGATTGCTCTTTGGAAACGCTAAGAAAAAGAAAACAGCTATGGCAAACTACGAAACACGAGAAAACGGGAAAGAAAGTGTCACTTGTAAATGATAAACTTTGCATTGGAAAAACGCTTTACGTATGGGATGATGCATCTTCCACACGTGTTCCACTTCTAGCTGCTGACAGCCAGGCTTCCGAATCATAGAGATTACAGATATCTGAAAAGTTTTTGCGTATCCTTTCCTTGAATGCCAGGAGCATTGTCAACAAAATAGATAAACTGGAAATTTTGTTACTTACTTACGACCCTCACTTGGTGGTTTTGACTGAGACCCAGGGGCGTAGCCAGAAATTTTTTTCGGGGGGGGGGGGGGGGGGGTTCACCGGCCCGACCGGGGGGGGGGGGGGGGGGTGCAAGCTTCTGCTTTCCTCTAGGTCACGTGATCGATAATAAATAGCGGTAGTGTAAGCAGACTCTATACATGTATATCACAGACATGGGACCGCCCCCTCCCCCCCCCCCCCCCCCCCCTCGCGTGTGCTTGTGAAGAAATTAAGTAAAAAGTAAAGTAAGCTCAGTAAATACAGTAAGTACGACAGGTACAGTGGGCGTTTGGAGCAACGGTCTCTCATCGCGCCACTGAATGGACCAGTCTTCCAAAACGCATCATTGAGACGACCCGTTCGATCGGAGAAGACATTATTCATTGTTAATTTCCGTTAAGCGAAGATGGCGTCGTCCTCGTCGGGGCGAAGTGCGTTTCACAAGTCAAGGACGGCTATGCGCGTGAAAATGCACGTGTGACCAGGCTATGCCTACTCCCATAGCAATAGCTTGTTCGCTGCGTCTTTGCGCTAGAAAACTTAAATAGGCGCAAAAACGCGTAAGGCGTTTTTTTTTTTTTTCGAAGCTTTCGTCGCCCTGCTCCCTCATACGAGAGGGTTGCATTTCCTGCGGCAAGTGCATGGGCCGCTGTGTCTTCCGCTGTGTGCGAGCGTGCAGCCGTCATTTGCCTTTACGTCAACAGATTCGAAATTGTACAGAATATTTCACCGCTCAGCACAGATATGGCATGCGTACGCATTTTAAGTAGTGCGTGCAACTCATTTCTGCTTCACTTACGCCGGTGCAAACAGGAAGCGGCCTTGTACCTCACAGAATCTCGACTGATTGGTGTACTAGTGATGCAGGAATGAGCTTCGGTATTGTTCAGTGCATAGTGCACATAACCAATTTCTCAGGACGCGTGTACTCCGACGAGAACTGTCAGCGCCTGCAACAAGAGTTTACTTACGCTGTACTGCGCACAGCAGTAATTCATGCTTGTCGGCTGTCTGTTTCGTGCATTCTATTGCGAGTCGGTGGAATTTCACTGCTGTCATCAACCCCTTCGTGTGTACATTGCTGGTTTGGGATTCCACAACAAAACAGCAACTACCAGCCTTCCGTAATTGCTGGTTTGGGATACAACAACACAACAGTAATTACCAGCCTTCCGTAGGGGCGCAATCGCAAACAAGAGACGTTTCTCGCGCAGACTAAGCCTAGGTTCACACTTGGAAAGCGGCAAGCGGACGGAAAGGCCAAAGCGGGCGGAAAGGCCGAAGCGGCCGGAAAATTTTTTCCGCGCCTGTCCAAGTTGTTCACATTTGTTTTGCTACCGCCGCGGCCGCCGCGGCCGTTTTCGTCCAGATCCATCTAGTCTGCGTACGTTTGTCGACGTGGTGGCGCTCATTATTGCATTATTTCGAGCGGTATGTTCATTCTTTGACCCACGTACCGTCATCAAAAGTGATAATTTTACGCAACTTCGCGTGTCATCTGCGACCTTCGGTAAATTCCTCGTTGGCTTTCCGTAATTCTCCGCATACGGCCGCGGTAGCGCTGAGTCACAGGTTGGTGCGTAGGCGTGATAATATAATAGCTTTAATAGCTTTTATTTACAAGTTGTAATAACATTTCATCATTTCGTATTGTCGGCGCCTCCAGGACACCAAAGGGGCAACGGGAACACCACAGCTAAAACCCGGGCTGGCCCTTGTGTTGGGGCTCGCCAAAGCCTGCGCGTCCTACGTGAGACCTACGCTCCCAATCTATCGTCGCGACGAGAAAAGCACCCCGCGACTTCTGCAACATACCGTACACGTGCGAGGAGAATTATGGAGCGCCAACGAGGCATCTGCCTAACTATTGTCTACCATGGAAGTGGAAGAAGAAATGGCTTTTATACTTCTACCTACTTGTTTTCTAGAAATGGACAATAAATAAATGGAAGACGCGGACACCTCGGAAACGGCGGTGGTGGGTTCGCCTGGCTTTGCAAAAGCGCGAGAAGTTGGGTCACGCCAAGGCTTCGTTGCCGCACCTCCGGTCGCGCGACGTTGAATACTATCGCGAGTATTGCTGACAGTACGTTTTAGTGCCACTCTTGTCGTAGAGCAAGGGCTGGTTCTTGATCGCGTCGATCAGCATTACAGCCTACACTTTTGGTGCCATGGTTTTGGTGCCCGGTGCCATTTTACGACCGGTTGTTTACATGCTAGTGGAGCTTCCAGTGAAGCAGAACGACTTTCCGCCGCGTTTCCGCTTCGCCATGGCGAAAAAATCGGCCCGAGACCGATTTGGCTCGCAGCCTGTATTTCTGCCTGTTTTGCCGCCTAGGCGGGCGGATTTTTGCAAGATTTTGCCGCTTTCTACAGCTTTGAGACCAAGTGTGAACGTAGCCTAAAATCCTGCGCGAGCGCGGCCTAACCGGCACCTGAAGGGAAGCGGCGGAAATGTATACCGGAGATTTCGACCACCTGGGGTCTTTAACGTGCAACCTAAATCTAAGTAAACGGGCGTCGAGCGTTTTCGCCATCTTCTAAAATGCGGCTGCCGCATTTGTTGCTTCATTTGTTGCGCATTTGTTGCTTCAGAATGCGGCCGCCACATTCTCGCCCAAAACTTCACAGAGTGTGAAAGCCTTGACAAACACCGTGACAGTTTTTTCCATATGTAGACATGATTCGCTGTAAATTACCAACCCAAACGGAAGCGCCCAGGAATTAAATTGTGATAGTAGCACCGGTTTCATGAATTATGTCAGCGCGAAGCGACGAAAACAAAGGGTGGGTAAGTAGGGGGGGGGGGGGGTGCGGATAAAATTTCGGGGGGGGGGGGTTGAACCCCCCAACCCCCCCCCCCCCCTGGCTACGCCACTGCTGAGACCTGATTAAATGAAAACATTTGTGATAGTGAAATTATTCCGCCTGGTTTTAGCATATATCGACGCGATCGGGGTTCACGCGGTGGGGGAATTGCAGTGATTGCTAAGTGTGGTATAGATGTTCATGTCATGCAACAAATCGAAGATCATGAGAGCTTGTTTCTAAACATCACAACAAATGATTGTCGTTAGTACTCTGTGCGGTTTACAGGGCACCTGATGCTGATGTGTCTTTTCTTCCTAGACTGTGTGATCAATTGGTTAAGTTTTGCAAACGAAATATCATAATAACAGGAGACTTCAATTTGCCATCTATAAACTGAAAACATTTGGCGTACGGTGAATGCGCTAATACGGATGCTATTCTTGATATCACGCTTACTTTGAATGTTGAACAAATTGTATGTGATTTTACTAGAGAGCAAGCACTTTTCGACCTTTTTTTGTCAGTGAATCGTTTTCTAAATGTACTATTGCTGTTGAGCCGGGTATTTCAGACCATAAATTGTTGTTTTTCACCTGGTCGTGTCCCAGAGACGCAACATGCAGTCGGCCTAGTGCGACATATAATAGAGATTTTGAACGAAGTGATGATATCTCAATTATTGATTATTTAGAGAAAACGTTGGTTATTGGTACTCATTCTGGGAATGTTCATGACCTATGGTGTCATCTTAAACAAGTAGTGTCATTCTGTACTAAAAACTTTGTACCTATGAGAAGGGCTATTAAAAATCGCAAAAATCCGTGGGTTAGTCGTGAAATCATCCACATTAAACGTAAACTACAACGATTAAGAAAGAAACAAAATATGTGTAAGAAGACCCTCATGGAACTGAGGAACAAATTGGCAATTAAGGTGCAACAAGCAAAGCATAATTACTTCACTTTTTCTCTTCCGGAATTTCTTAGAACTCATCCATCAAAATTTTGGCGTTACCTTGGAAAGACAAATGAGTCTGTTCGAAAAATTTCAGTAAATAATCACCTTGTCGATAACGCAGCTGATATAGCTCACGCATTTAATGTATATTTTCACAGGGTTTTTTCCCCTAATGGCAACTACAGCATACACAAGGAACTTTCGAAGACAGATATACCAGTGATAACAAGCGAGGGGGTTCTATCGATGCTACGTAAATTGAACGAGAAAAAAAGCGTGGGTAAGGATGGCATCCCTACTGCATTCTTGAAACGCTTTGCAGAGCAGATTGCAGACTACTTGGCAAATATTTTTCAGCTCTCTTTAACCACTAGTGAGTTTCCTGATGACTGGAAGATAGCACGCGTTGTGCCGATTTTTAAAAAAAGGCGACAAGCTTAACATAACAAATTATAGGCCCGTGTCGATTATATCTACTTGTTCGAAACTTATGTAACACGTGCACGTCATAGCTGGATATATAAGGTCTTTCTTGTCTAATAATAAAATTTTGTCGCCTTATCAACACGGATTTACCAAGGGAAGATCTACTACGACTCAGTTACTCACCACTGTACATGACTTTATGATGACATTGGACCACTCGGGGCAAATAGATGCATTCTTTATAGATTTTAGCAAGGCGTTTGACAAGGTGCCGCATACGAAACTAATACATAAGCTGAAATTAACCGGCCTTCCCTGCTACTTAATGAAATGGGTTGAAGCATACTTGCATAGCAGAAAACAATTTGTTGTAGTGGATGAGTGTGCGTCTGATATGCTCCTTGTTTCTTCTGGTGTGTCCCAGGGCAGTGTACTCGGACCCTTGCTTTTCTTAGTTTATGTAAATGATCTCATTGAATTTTTGTCTGATACAGTGTGTATAAAACTTTTTGCTGATGACTGTACCATATACAAGGAGATATTGTGTGAGAGTGATCATGTTGTATTGCAGGAACAATTGTTCCAGATTGAACAGTGGTGTCGAACTTGGGATATGGAAATTAACATGCAAAATACAGTCTTATTAAAAGTTACACGTAAATTAAAGCCTAGTTCTTATTCCTATACTCTTTGTAACCAAGCTATAGCAAAGGTTACAAGATATAAGTATTTAGGCGTTACAATTACTTCTAAATTATCCTGGTCAGGTCACGTTTCAGATATATGTGCATCAGCATTTAACAAGTTGTGTTTCCTACGAAGGACGCTAAACAATGATCCAGCAAAGCTAAGGTTATTAGCGTACAATACTTACATAAGGTCGAAATTAGAATATGCTTCCGTAATTTGGGATCCCGAAACGAAGCAGGGTATATATAAACTTGAGATGTTGCAAAGAAAGGCAATCAGATTTATTTTTGGTAAATATAAAAGGTGTGACTTCCCTACTAAACTTATGCAAGAACACGGGATTACAACATTACAGGTGCGTCTAAAATATGCTGGGATAGTGTTCTTGCATAACATTTTTGCATAACAAATTTGACATGTCCATACCTTCATATGTAAAACCCTTAGACACTAGAAAGACTCGACACAATCATGACCACGCACTGAAACCAATATTTGCTAAAACCAATGCATTTAAACACAGTTTCTTTCCCTAGACAATTTCTGACTGGAATGCTATGCCTAAAACCATTTTTTTTGAGGAGGCTGATTTTCAAACAGCACTGGAAAAATTGTTGTTTTAGTTTTCTTTTTGCTGGTTACTAAGCACGTATTATATGTGTAGCGATGTAACCCTGTTTGATTGTTAATGGCGTTATTCATTTGTAATCCCGATTTATGCTAATTATGTTTTGATTTCCCACTCCTGCTTGGGCCTGTAATGGCCTGCAGTATTGTGAAATAAATAAATAAATAAATAAATAAATAAAGTAATGAGCACATACATAATTTCACCATATAAGATTTGATTAGTAACTATTTTTTAACTGCCTTTTCACTAAATAGTATGTTTTAGTGAAGTGTTCAATAGCAGAGAAAAACTATATACAGGTAGCACGCGTGCTGTGTTAGAAACCCGCGCTGTGTCATGCCATAATCGTCATGCATCCGCTGTCATACCGAATTGTAATGCTGTCGTGGTCGTTCAATGGTCCTCATTCCAGCTTCGTGATCTGCCTGTCGTCCTGCTGTTGGGGTCATTCCTTCGACTCCGACCCAGTGGTCCAAGTTGCCTAATACCTTAAGCCACTAGGTTCGAGGTCGTGATGCCCTCGTGGTCGTTGAATCGCCGTCATTACAGCTTTGTCATCCGACTCTCGCCACGCCTTCGTCACCACGGCATGATAGTCCCAAAGTCGTCGTGATGTCGTAGTCGTCACGCTGTGGGTTTATAATTGTCATCACTTCAGTATTGTCATTTAATTGTCGTCACTGTCATTCTATGGCCGACCATACAGGTAAGAGCTTCAACGGATGACCACGTGCACTGCTCTGCAGACCGGCTTCTCGGCCTATCGCGCTCCTTCATGACTTCGAGTAAAAACGACGAAGAAATAAACGTCGTCGTCATCATTGGTGTCATTATTATTATAATTATTAGGCATTTTATTTGCTGTTGGACTCCTCTGGCTAAAGCTAGGAAATGGCATATTTTGAAAAGTGCTTACCCCCCCCCCCCTCCCTCCCCCCCCAAAAAAAAGTCACCTACCCCTGTCATCAAGACGACTCCTTTTCCCAGAAATATGCACCCGGTGCACAACCTGGAAAGAAGAAAGGCAAGGGCCAAAGCTCTCCTGCAGGAGATAGAACAGGACAGAGAACATGCGGCTTTTGTAGATGCTGCATGGGTCAGAGGAACGAAAGCCTTTACGGCAGTAGTACTAGATGCAGATGGACTCACTCGGGATGCTATTACAATCATGACTCAAGAAGCGACAGTGGCAGAACAAGTAGCAATAGCATTGGCTTTAAGGAATAATAAGTGGATGCGAATTTACAGTGACTCTAAGATGGCTATTAGACATTTTACCAAAGGCTTTGTAACCAAAAGGGCTGCCCAGCTGATCGGTGAGATAGACAGCCAAGGGATCGAAATCCGCTGGTTTCCTGCACACATGGGGTCTGTCGATCCATGTCGGAGGAATTTGAACGAGGTGGCTAACGCAGCTGCACGAGGACTTACTATCCGTGCACTACGCGACCAGGACCCCAATAATATGCTGGAGGAGAACAGGGACCGATTACTTACATATAATGAAGTCACGAAGCATTACTACATGAACAGAAGGGAATTTCCAGTGCCACATGCTAAGCTCAATAGAGCTCAAGCGGTGAGTCTGAGATTGTTACAGACAAGAACTTATCCTAGTCCAAACTTTCTTAACAAGCTATATCCAGAAAGAGAGGTACCAATCAATGGCGAGAAGTGTAATGGCATCATTACTCTGGATCACATGTTTTGGCAATGTCCTGTGGCTTTCACAGACTGCGACAAGGAAAGAGACTGATGGCAGCGAGTGCTTCACAGTGGAGTGCTTTTAGATCAAGTACAGGCCGTCCAGAAGGCCCACGACACGGCGGTAAGGTTAAACCTTAATGTCCCGACGTGGGAATATTTATGGTGCAGGCAGGGGTAAATATTTTATTGTATTTTTCTAAACCCCACAATAACTAATGTCCCGACGTGGGAGCCGCCTGCGTCATCCAAAGGGTTGATCTTCAGGACCTGAATAAAGTTTATCATACCATACCATACCTACCCCTGTGGCAGAGATCCTGGGTGCGCTACTGATCCTTTGTTTCAAGTTTCAAGTTTGTTTCTCCAAAGCTAGTACAAATTGTGTGCAAACACTGCATGACCCATGACCCATATGCCAATCACATATTTGTAAATGACCCCACTTACAGTGGGGTCCTTTACAAATATGTAATTGGCAGCAATCTTGTCTGTGACACATTAAAGCACAGAATGAATATAACAAACACATAGAGCATATAGAAAAACAGTTTAGATTGAAAGGAACACTCGGTTACTACGACAAAAAAATCTCGTTTGCAACTTAGCATACAAAACATATTTGTAAACTAGTACATACTATTTGTCGCGTACATCGGATGAACATATTCAGACAGGTTCCGCGGACATTTCCTGAAGATGGTATTTCTTTAACCAACGTGATACATTTTTGTTTTGTTTAGCATCAAATGGTAAGTCATTCCATATTTTTATGCCAATAAATTCCACTAACCTCTGGCCATATATATTTCTTGTCGGTGGTATATATTGAAGTTGCAAAAAGTTTTATTTCGTGTTGGGCGAGCTGGCATACGTAATCTTGATACACGAAATGGATGATTGTCTGTTATGATGCTGTTAACAAATTTTACAGTATTTATTTCGCACAAAGAATCGAAGGGCAGTATTTGTGATTTCACAAAGATTGGTTTACTTGTTTCATTTCGCTGAGAGAAAGTAAGGGTGCGGACGGCTCGCTTTTGAAGGCGTCGAATAGGTTCTAGGTTCATTGTGAACGTCCATGCCCATGACTCAATACGGTACATTAAATGAGATTGAATAAATGAGAAATACAAGATGCGGAGAATGTTAGTTTGAAAATGCTCCCGTGCCCCGAGAAGAGCATAACAGCCACATGCTAGCTTTGAGCAAAGAGCTTCTATGTGGCATTGCCAGTTTAGAATTTTGTCGAGAATAACACCGAGATACGTATATCGGTGTAGTCGGTGCGTTCGAGTAGACATTGATTTATAGACAATGAGATAGAATCACTACTGACGGTTTTGGAACGTGAATTAAAAATAGTATATTTCGTTTTTTTTGGTATTTATTGCCAATTTATTTGCAAGAAACCATTCAGAAATCTTAGAAAGTTCTATTTGCGCTTTTTTATTCCATTTCCTTGATGTTGTTACCTGTGATTACAAAGCAGTGTCATCGGCATACATTTTATACATTAGCGGACCTTAAAATCTGGGGTAGGTCATTCATATAAAATGTAAAAAAACAAGGGACCAAGCACAGATTCATGTGGCACTCCTGTTCTCAGATGTTGAGGGGATGAGGTTATCTTGTTTATTTCAACGATTTGGTTTCGATAGTGAAAATAATTACGAAATAATTCAAGTCCGTTGTCGCGAAAGCCATAAGTGCTTAGCGTATTAAGTAAGACATTATGATCAACGCTGTGAAAGACTTTTTTTAAGTCGAGAAAAATAACTGCTACTAGTTGGTTATTATGAGGAGGAGGAATAAACTTTTATCGTGGAACCAGCACTTTAGGATGGCCGGGCCTAAGCCTCCCATGAAGGGACGTTGAGGGCTTGGCTCGCCGCCGCCTCACGGGCGTGCTGGGTCGCCCAGGTTTGGTCGTCGAGGGCGGAGCTCCGCAGAGCCTCACGCAACCTCGACGAAAGGTGATTATGAAGCGCGTTGTTTATTGCCTGTGTTAATGAAAGTACGTAGACGTAGAAGTTAGGTCGAAATGTGTATGGTACAGATTGACTGCAACCACATAAGGAAATTTAAAATTTCCTTATTTGGTTGGAGTCAATCTCTAAGTCTTAATGTTATGGACTGAGTACGTTATACTTAAAAAAGAATTAATACGCTTCGCAAAAGCTTTTTCGAAGATGGTATTGATAACACTTAGAACAGATATGGGGCGATAGTAAGATGGGTCAGATTTGTCTCCCTCTTTGAAGATCGGGGTGACCTTAGCAGTCTTTAACGTTGACGGATAGATTCCCGTGTGCAATGAGTGATTGAATAAGCGGATTAGTACTGAACCCAATATACCAATGTTTTCTTTGACTAGCCTCACAGTTATGTCATCAGGTCCTGCTGCTTTCCCAGTGCTTAGATTGTTTACAGTATTAAGTATTTCTTCCATATAAATGTCGTGGATAACAAAAGAATTAACTATAGGGTTGACAGAATAAGTGGGCAAGGTATGATCAGGAAGCATTTAGGCTAGACTAGGGCCTATGTTTGCGACATATATATGTATTAAATTTCTCAACAGTACTTTCTGTTATATTATCAGGAAAAGTGCTCTGCTTGCTAGACTGGGAGATAACTTGATTAACAATCTGCCAAATCCTCTTGGAGTTACCTGCAGCTTGTTTAATCAGTCCTGAGTAATAGTCTTTTTTTCGTTTACGCAGCGCCGATACTGTTATATTGCTGGCTTTTTTATACTCTCTTAAGTAGTAATTATTGCTTTTGTTGTGTGTCCACTTATGGTACCACTAGTATTTAACCTTAAGCAGGTCTAATATATAATTTCTCATCCATAGACAGGCAGGTTTATCATAGGAATGCTTCAGAAATTCACGTTGGCTATTCTTTAAAACGTCTTTTAATACCTGAATTAAGTTCGAGAATTCAGTATCGACATTAATATGATAAATTATGTCTGTTCTGCATGCCAACAGAAGGTTCCGAGCATAAGTGTAATCAATTTTCATGAACGTCTTCCTACAATTACATTTTTTCTATAACAGGAGGAAGAAGAAGGAAAGAGTGGAGACTTCCCAATGTACATTGGGAAGTCTTCCTCCTACTTAGGGACGAGGTTCTCAACCCACCACCCAGAAGCATGAACAGAATCCTGCTTGCCTTGGACCTGCAGAAGGCCATTGACCACATATCACATGGCGCGATACTCACCGGCCTACAAGAGGTAGGCTGCGGGGAGAGGATCTACAGTTACGTGCACAGTTTTCCCAAAGACAGAACGGCGTCCATAGGGCTGGGCCACCGACGATTCGACACGATTAACATGGCCAACAAGGGCACTCCACAGGGCACTATACTCCCCCCACTACTTTTCAGCATAGGGATGAGGAAATTGGCACTAGCGTTGGAGTAAGACCCGGAACTTGGAGTAGCTATCTACGCGGACGACGTCACCCTTTGGGCGACTAAGGGGTCCTACGGGCACAGACAAGATATTCTACAAAGAGCGATCAACACAATTGACGAACACGCGAGGAGGGCAGGCATGAGATGTGCACCAGAAAAATCAGAATTCATACAAATCAGACCTAAAAACACCCAGCAGACACGCTCCCCCATCTTCAATCTGGAGATCAACGGAAGCCAGATCAAATAAGTGCAGGAGCTCAGAGTGCTAGGCATGCTAATTCAGGAGACGGGTGGCGTATCGTCAACGCTAAACAAACTCAAACACACATCCAGGAGCGTATCGAGACTCATACGAAGAATCGCCCGCAGTAAGGACGGCATGAGGGAGGACGACACCAGGAGATTGGTAGAAGCCTTCGTCGTCAGCCGCATTACGTACGCTCTGCCATACCAGCTTTCACGCAGATGTGAAGCAGAGCAGGCCAACGTACTCATACGCACTGCCTACAAAGCTGCACTGCGCCTCCCTGACTGCACTGGAACAGAGCGCCTGGAGAGTCTGGGTATTTACAATACGTACGATGAGCAAGCCGCAGCAGTCTTGATCTCGCAGAGAGAGAGACTCAACTCGACAACCCAAGGTAGAGCTTTACTACAGAGACTTCACTACCCCTTGGCACCCCAATTCTGCGGGGAGGACATGCACCAAATACCCAGACAAGACAGGGAACGCATACACGTACGTGCACCCAATACCCAAGAACATGCACCCCATGTTTAACGCCGGCCGCAGACGAGCGAGAGCGGTGGCACTCGAACGGTTACGCAACGACCCAAACACTCACTACACAGACGCAACTCCCTACCACTCGAGGCTGAGAACATTTGCTGAGGGAACCAAGCAATCACGTCGGCTACGATCCGTACCAAGAGCACGGCCGCGGCCGAAGCGCCGGCCATAGCACTATAGCCATACGAGCGGCAGAGGGCAAGAGGCAATCTGCACACGTTCTCATGGATTCGCAAGAAGTTTGCCGACTGTTTTTCAGGGGCGTCCTCCCTCTATAACAGGGATTCCTACTCTAACAAATAGTGGCAAATGGTCCGAGATAGGTTCTTGAAGAGCGTGGGTACCTACATTCGTTGATATGTTTGTCAAGACGTGATCAATTAGGGTTGCCGAAGAAGAAACTACACGTGTTGGTGTAGTAATTAAATTACGGAAATTATAAGACAGCAGGGTATTTGTATTCGCAACTCAAATGAACTGCAGGGGGCGCTGCGAAAATTGGCCGCGTCTGGCTACACTGCGCAACATGGCGGCTATAGGGAGGTCCCCGCGTCGCCGCAACCGCTGTGTTTGATGTGCAGTACACGGTAGTTTGATGATTTTCGTGCAGTGTGATGCCGGTTTGCGCCGTTTTGTGGAAGCAAAGCGAGTAGCTTACGCCGACCAAATCATTTTAGCCGATCTGAGAGAGGCACAGTTGGTAATGAGGCTGAAGTGGTCGCACGGTGTCTGCAAACATCTGGCGTGACAGCGGACCCGCACGAGATTCTGATGAAAATCACCGATGTATTCTTTAACCCATTGGTCGTGGAACCAAAGTACTCGTGCACTGTTGGATGGTCAGAAAAGTACAACCACGTTTCTGCTGCTTTGATTCACTGTTAAGGCGCGGATAGATAGTCCGGTGTTTCGAGCGTGCGACAGCGACCGGCGAAGTTGGATACGTCACGCTGGCCTCGTCAGGATTGCCGAAATCTTACAACCTGCTCAGTTTGGCACGTTTAACATGGCCCGCAGAAGCGCACCAACTTGCTCGATCAGCTGTTGCCACTGTACATGCGGATAAATGCGCAGCCGGCACGCACTTTCTCATTGTTGTTGCTTAACATTTTCGTTCGGCGAAGGCGCAAACTCTGCACGCTCTTTTCAGTCCAGAGAGCAAGCGAACCTAAAATCAATCTTTGCACTTTATCGCAAGCATGCACTGTGAATCTGTGGTGAACCTTTCCCGCTACTTTTGCGTTCCTGTTATCTATATTACATTCAAGATTTGCACAACGTGATTGAAGCTTCGCTTAGCTGTAGTTATTGTAGTAGTCGGCGCATTGTTTCCCTCGTAGAGAACAAAACAATAAATAAGAAACCGAAAGATCTATTACTACAATAAAAACATTTGCACACCATGTAAGTACATGTATGGCTTGTGCTGCGTGGCCTGACCATGCAATGATTACTACCCGCTGTCTACGAACATGTCGCTTATGGCTGCTGTGTAAACTAATGAAATAAAACAAATGTTTCTGTGCAAATGAATGTCAACTAAGCTATTGCATTATGAATCTAATTAATTTTCCATGTTATTCTATAATTTACGTATCCTGCACTTTAAGTGGCCAAAACTGTGTTCGCCTCTGAACTGCCAATTTCCTTCAGACACTGACCGACGTTACCCGGGAGTACCTGAAACTCCGATGTACTGATTTTCGCTGATGTACCATACTCCGTAGTTCCACGTTGTGCGCCGCATGTATCCGATATAACAGCTTTAATGAAGGAAAGCTTGAGTACCACGGCGACGTTTGCATCATAAACTGCATTGCCATGCCGGCTATCACATGAAACTGCATGTTGCAGCACGCATACGCCGAACGTTATCACGATGGCAGTAACAACCTCAACGCAAACTTCCTGAAGTTCACTGTAGCGCTTTACTGCAAACATAGTACAAGCAACAGGATCGCGTTCTCTTCACACAAACAACCAACCGACCCTCGCCGGAAAAAAAAAAAAGAAAGATAACTTTCTCGAGCAAGATGTTGGGAACACAGCTATTGCCGTTGTCGCAGCTTTGCTGTGATAAGATTCGCAACCCATGTGGCTCTTCGGCGCCGCAAAACTGCAAAACGCAGTATAATTCCAAGTTTCGTAGATGGTAGCGCGCACCCGATCGCAGTGCGAAGGCTACGGACGGAGCGTCTGCTCCGACGCTCGACCTCCGTACGAGGTTTCTGGCGCTCGCCGCTAGGTGTCGCATGAATTGCTGGAGTCGCGAATACTCAGTGTGGTTTGTATTAATAATGTCAATATTTATCTCACCAATGATTACTACAGGAGCACAGTTTTTTACCAGTAATATGAAAATCTCCTCTAGTTTATCTAAAAATCGGGTTTCTTGAGCTCGGTGGTATGTAAACCACTCCTACTACAACTGAGCTTTCCAATCAACTAAACAGAGTTTCAATGTGTGGCAAGCAGCATGTAAGATACGGTGTGAAAGAAAATATTAGTCCTCACCGTACAAAAAAAAGCAACACCACCTCCACGAGACGCTGAGCCACGCGTTTCTGATACTGTTTTGTATCCAGGAATACGTACGTTTTCGCTCTTATTTAACCAAGTTTCTGTAGTAGCAATAATATCGTTCGTTTGTTCCTGTTGTGCGATAAGCGACAGAAGTAAGTTCAGGTTTTTTATTTATACTGCGTACGTTGCGGTAAAATAGAGAAAAATCACGCACAGTTTTCAATGTACTATCGTTAGCCATGATGGCATACGTAATACGTCAGGCATATGTCAGAAACATCGCATCATGCTATTTTTGCTAGATCTTCCTTACAGGTTACATGCGCTACCCTCGCGTTTTCACTCTTCCGCATCAGTATTTTGCCATCAGAGACCCAGGCAAACTTCCATTTGTTTTCCTTCTTGGCTTGTATAGCTTTCCCAAGCAGTATCTTATTTTCTCTGCAGAGATGCTCGTTTATAAAAACGGGCGTGTTTTCCACAACCGTCATACCTTCGTCGTTCCAACGAAACTCTGAAGATTACCATTACACGTGTTAAGTAGACGTGCACATGACTGCGAGAAATATGGTATGTCGCTACGTCGCTCGATTGCTATTCGCATTACCCGCGACAGTCATCGCGAGATGAGTTCTGCCGTTATTTTATTGTCTGCACGACTATATCTAATCTGCCTTGGTCCAATATGGTGACCCTTATTGTATGTTGCGTAAAATCTGCTTATTTTGATTTAACAGCTAACTCGGCGTTTTCCATAGTTCACTTTTTTGGAGCGCAGCTCTTAGGCGTTCGTTCCTGGGTTGATCGTCGTCGTCACTGGGCGTAACCGCGCGAACGCGCTCGTGCCACGGCTCTCGCGTTCACCATCTTCCACAGCTGGCTTCGATGCCGCTCATCACGCCAGCGTTCCCATATTGTCCCTACCTCTGTGAAGGCACTGACGACACTGGCCCACTGCCAGTCGGTGCGGTGATTTCGGTCTCAAATTCTTCGCCTCAATATATGCGCTGAAATTTCGCATTATGTAGTATCGTAATCGTCGGATAATCTTTCACGCGCTCTCCTTCTATGGTAGTTATATTTCAGTACGCAGCCCAATGGTCGGTAATGTTTCTTTTATCATAATTACCTCACATTGTATGTCTTGTCTTTGCTGACGAGTGCCAGAGTGCCCCTCCCGTCTGTAATGTGAAAGTAAAGTCCTGAGTGTACTTTTAAACGAATGAATTGAACAAACAAACAAACAAACAAACAAACAAACAAACAAACAACAAACAAACAAACAACAAAAACTAACAAACATAAATAAATAAATAAATAAATAAATAAATAAATAAATAAATAAATAAATAAATAAATAAATAAATAAATAAATAAATACTTCCATCACCCAGGCGTCCAAGAGTGCAAGGTGTCCAGTCTCTAGCAGCAGAACGTCGCGCGCTCACACCCAAGATGCGCTTCTCTCACATTCCTACCCGTCGTGGTGACGTAATGGCTTTAGTGTTGCACTGATAAGCCCGAGGTCGCGTCCACCTCCTGCCGTTCACGTCCTGCACGAGCCCTGTACACCACCTCTCCTGCAAGTTCATGAAATTCTGCGAACTCGTTCTGCAAGAAAGTTGCATTGGATCGACAAAACGACGACGTAGGGAAGACTCCGTGTGGCGCTGGTGTAATGAATACCTAAGTGCAGCACCTCGTGAACAAGTTGAGGAAGTACAGGAGAATGACGCGGACCTTTACTCACCGCCAAGACACGGAAGTTTGTGAACTCGCTTTGCACGACGCCTGCAGACGACATTATGTTGCAATGGTTCAACGAATGGCGAGACGCAGCACGTCCTGAACTAATTCAGGAACAGCAGGTGAATCAAATGGACCTCCAATTCATTCGCTTCTTCTTGGGGTCTACGAACTTAACGGGACATCTGGCGGTTACAATTTTTTATTTGCGTTTGGGTTGCCACATTTCATAACGTCATAATAGAGATAAATATAAGCGTACAGGCCCGTTTCATGGTGATACCGCAACAATGACTTGTAAAATATCTGTTGTCCATAACCAATCTTTGATGGTCTTCAGCTTGATCACTGTTCAATTTCACACCTTTAAGGGCACTTTCGCGCGTTGTGTTGTTGCTGGACTAGCCGATTCATACTTTTCTTGCGGTGCAAAATACGCGAAAGCATGTAAAAAAGCGACCAGACGGGAACGAACGTCGAGAACGACTTTCTTTCCGGTCCAGTCGTTTCTTTACTAGGTTTTGCGTCTTTGTCACTGCAAGAAGCATCTGGTGGTTATCGCCAACTCCAGCTGCCACCGCAATATCACGTCGAGCTTATCTGCCATCCTCGTATTTTAGTTCACGAGCCGCTTCGGGAGTTCCCGGTGACCCGAGGTTCGATCTTCTGAGTGTCGCGACTCACAGACTCAAGGGGGCCAGCGTAACCCACTTAATTTCCACCCCCCCACCCCCACCGTCAATGCAAGAGTTCCTGCCTTCGTTTTCTCACCTCTGCTTTGCTGCTGCTGAAAAAAAAAAGAGACATCTAAGGGCATCTGATGGCAACATCCGTTAAGGCCGTAAACAACCACCGGATGCCTCATGGATTGATCGAAAGAGGTACACGCGACCGAGATCGGTGAGGGCGATCAGTTTCAGCAGAAAAAAAAAAAGAAGACCACGCGCCACAGGTGAAGTCACACGCAATGTGAAAGAGAGAGAGAAAAAAAAAAGGTAAAAGACGAACGGGGTCGGAAATGACCCAGACGGCCATTTCTGCGTGTCCCTATAGTCACCGAGAGAGCGGATGCGGTGACTCCTTTCACACTGGTCCCCCATTCCCCTTTGAGCCGACTCAACTGCCGACCAGACCAGACCATTCTCTCTTCGCCGGAGAATGCGAGTGAGCCGGTCAGAGGTCACCGCGGCCCCTCGCTGTGTCGTCCGATGACCCCCGCTCGCGGGAGGCCTCACGCGGGGACTGCGGGAAATGGGGCGCGCTTCAGAGGTGCATTCGGATGCCAGCCTTCAGCCGGCCATCACTGTCTCACTCTGTCTCCCCAACCAAAATCCCCCCCCCCCCCCCCCCCTTCTACCCCGCGCCTTCCTTTGACCTGACCATACAATGACCCGGTGTTCACCTATGGAGAGGCCAGCGTACACTGAAACGGGTTCATAGGGTGTCTTCGCGATTGAAGGAAGCTGCAAAGGGAAGTGGTAGAACGAAGTTATTTTCATCTTTTTTTTTTCGCTTTTTTGATGCGCTTTCTTGCCTTGATTCATATGCGCAACTTGGCTATTGGCGTTTTCCCGATGCGGTCGCCTTCATTTCAAGCTTCAACAACACGTGAACTGCCCTCCAGCCAGCTCTGTTTCCGCTCTACATTTTTTCCCCAACTCCAGCATTCTTCCCCCCGCTTAACTGCCGTCATGCACTCGAAATGGCAAGTAAGAGCAGCGAAGCCATACCCTGGATCAAGTACAAAAAGTAACAAACTCAGGTGCGTCATGCAGTATTCTAACCTACGTGGGCTCTTTGAAGGAGTACTCATAAAATTTTTTACTCCTTCTTCTTTTTATTGGACAGCTGTCGACCCCCAAATCACGGAAAGATTGAGTGAGCTCATGAATAAGGCATTCTATTTCAAAACAGATGGCTCGTGACTTCAACTATGGAAATTAAAATTGGTTAGGGAATGAGCGACGAGGTCGAACCCAGTCGACTACGCCTCTTTCGTTGTCTTTTGCACAGTGATGCAGCCGTCGTGCGAGTTGACGGGCCCACCACCACAAACATGCGGTGCTCCATGCTATAGACCGAACAGTCTTGGAAGAACTATGCAAATCCTCGAGTGCACAGAAAAATATTTAATATTATCGTGCTTCAATGCGACCGGTTCAGAGGCCGCGCCAAGTACAGCGTGGCACCCTGCTGCCGAGCACGTAGCCGCGGGTTCAGTTCCCGGCCACGGCAGCCACGTTGGGAGCGGAATGCAAGGCCCGACTCCGATGCCGCCTATTCGAGTACATGTAAAACGCAGACACGCTTTTCTGAGATAACTACTGGGTCGATTTTAATTAACTTTGTTGCACTTTAGAGAGAAAGTTAAATTCTATAGTGACTGTTGGAAGCGGAATTTCGATTTAGGCGTGAATGTTTAAAATGGAATTTTCAACAATTGCTGAGTTAAAAAAAATTGAAGCACGAAGTTTACAAGTTCGTAGCTCTCCACCTAGAACATATATCGCAGTTCTGTAAACTGCATCCATTAGAGTATCCAAAGCGGATTTTGTATGTCGATTTGTGTCATACATTAAATTTTTACAATGTTTACTGTGATTTTGCAAAACTTTCATTCACAAATTAGTGGTCTATTTGAGAGCCATGTATTATAAATCAATTTTATTCGCTTTAGATGTATTCATCATCATCATCATCATCAGCCTATATTTATGTCCACTGCAGGACGACGGCCTCTCCCTGCGATCTCCAATTACCCCCGTCTTGCGTTAGCTGATTCCAACCTGCGCCTGCAGATTTTCTAACTTCATCACCCCACCTAGTTTTCTGCCGTCCTCGACTGCGCTTCCCTTCTTTTGCTATCCGTTCTGTAATTCTAATGGTCCACCGGTTATTCATCCTACACATTACATGGCCTGCCCAGCTCTATTTCTTCCGCTTTATGTCAACTAGAATGCCGGCTATCCCCGTTTGTTCTCTGATCCACACCGCTCTATTCCTGTCTTTTAACGTTAGGCCTAGCGTTTTTCGTTCCATCGCTCTTTTCGCAGTCTTTACCTTGTTCTCGAGCTTCTTTGTTAACCTCCAAGTTTCTGACCCATATGTTAGCACCGGTAGAATGCAGTGATTGTACACTTTTCTTTTCAACGACAGTGGTAAGCTCCCAGTCAGGATTTGGCAATGTCTGCCGTATGCACTCCAACCCAATTTTATTCTTCTGTAAGTTTCCTTCTCATGATCAGGATCCCCTGTGAGTAATTGACCTAGATAAACGTACTCCTTTACAGACTCTAGAGGCTGACTGGCGATCCTAAATTCTTGTTCCCTTGCCAGGCATTGAACATTGCCTTTGTCTTCTGCATATTAATTTTCAACCCCACTCTTACACTTTCTCGGTCCTCAATTGATTAGATGTATTATTAGCTGCTATTTACAGAATTGTTATATCGTTATTCATTGCTGAGTTACACAGTTGTAAACTTGATGGTTTCGTTCTCGGAATATTTGCGGTTTATGTCAATTTTTATTAAAAACTTGATGACTTAAATAAAAAATTCGCACAAATAGTCACTAGACTGTATCTTTTTCTTTTAAATGCAACAAACCTAATCAAATTTGGTGCAGTGGTTACCGAGAAAAAAGATTTCTCCTTTCGCTGTATATCTACATAGGAGGCCTCCAGCTAAAGCTTAAGTTTAACTGCAGGTTAAAGAGCCCCTGGTCGTCAAAATAGATCCGGAGCCCTCCAATGCAGCGTCTGTCATAGCTTGAGTGTTGATTTGGGACGTTTAGCAGAATGAATGAATGAATGAATGAATGAATGAATGAATGAATGAATGAATGAATGAATGAATGAATCAATCAATCAATCAATGAATCAATCAATCAATCCGACTTCGGGCGCAGGTTTTGTTTCAGAAATTGGAGGTGACGGTCATGGAGTATCAGACAACCCCGAGTTTTGCTGCACAGACATCTCTGCCATTGAAAACCATGTTTCCTGCGAACAACACATAAGGTCCTAAGGTATTTTTTTCTCAAATGTGGCGAGGCTGGGGTAGTTCTCTACAGCTGACATTCACGACACACTGTGAACGTGCAGCCTATTGAGCTGAACGCCTTGAATACTCAATGGCATAAGAGAAGAAGAATGAGGGGGAGATTTTTCACTCCCTGGGAAGCGATTAGCCGAGTTCGTATGTATGTACGACCGATTCAGAAATTTCACTGTTTTCTTTTCTTGAAGTGCAAAATACAAAATAAAACCACGCGTTCTTTTAGAGAGGGAAGCTCGTCGACTATGTTAGGTCTTCCTAAATTCGTTGCTAACAACGTGTCATACCAGGAAGCGCATCTACCTTCTCTTCACACAAGTTTCCGCATGCTTATGGCTAAAACCTACTTAAGAACTTATGAATCTCCTCTGAAATGTGCAGAATATGCGTTTATTTGTTAACCAAATTCATTTTCTGAGAACACGTGGCCGCGGTTGCAAAGCCAGCAGGTTGTATGTGTGCAGGCACTATTATTACCTTTAAATGTTCGTATTCGGGAGAACATTCCGATCCATAGTTCCACGTTGTCACTAAAAATTCAATTTGCAGACATTTTCACCGATAATGCTAAATTTGAGTGCTCTTTTGCTAGAATATTTGGCCAATTGTCCAATAAACTTAATAGCGACCGATGTTTCCTCGTGTGAAGAGAAGGCAGGCACGGGAACCTGCTCACCATCCCTCGACTGGTATATTTTCATCTTTGCCTACCAGATTATACACCAACTTATCAGGCCGAATTGCTTGCAATAGTTCTTGCTTTGCGAAGATTACACCGTTATGCTGCAGTAGTAGTTATTCCCACAGATTCTAGGGCACTTAGCGCGTCTACAATTTCGGCAGCTTCTCCCCAGAAAGTTTAGTTCATTTAGTATGGGTGCCAGGCCATCGAGACATAAATACTAATGAAATAGCTGATTCTGTAGCAAGAGCCTCTTTAAATGTTCCGGTGACATTTGTGCTGCCGTCAACTGCACATATCACTGCGGCTAGATATAGGAAGTTTTCTTTGACAGAAAACACAAAAAGCCTCTCATTAGAAAAATATATGGGCTTTATGCATCTAAAGTATTCTTGGAACCGACAATGGTGTCTTGCTCGACGATTCGAAGTGTCACTTACAAGGCTGCTTTGCCGTATCCCACCGCTTAATCTTTACTTGCACAGATGTGATCTGGCGGTATCCCCTTTATGCTACCTCTGCGATGAGCCGGAATCCATCGATCACTTTTACAGCGTAAGCTGTTATGGGCTCATCCCAATAGTCATTTCGTTTGGCGATGTTGTCCGCCACCGGCGTCCATCGCAGCTATCGCCAGGCTGCTACCCATTATTGGTGAAATGTTGCCAAGAAATTGTTGGATTGTCTTGGTGAAAAAAAAAGAAGATTAATGAGATGTATAAAACTGCTAGAACGAAGAACATGTATGGCATACCTGATTAAATCAAACAGGCTAGGTGACTGTTTGTCACCGCCCCGTTTCAAAGGGGATGCATCATCATCATCATCATCAACAGCATCGTATCGTGCCACGGGTCAAGGGATGTGACATGTGCACCACGTAGTCTGGGTACCTGTGTTTACCCTTCGGTACACGTTACGGCGCCTCCTCGCCAAGGACGAACCGCTGCTGAAGAAGCAAATCGTAGAGCAACGCGTGCGGCTGAAACCAGGCAACGTCGGGCTCAGCAGACCGCTCTGCAGATAGTAGCACAAGCGGTACCTCACCGTCGCGCTGGGCTCCGTCCAGATCGTTCTCGTGAAAACGACGCATAGAGAGACTTCGCCGCGAAGACCCTGAAGCGCGTGGTGTCGAAAATGGAGCTCCTGGGGAGCCGCTCCTACAGCTTACGCTGTGAGTGTGCTGGGTGTGCCGCGCAGGCCTGTGCTTTTTTACTATCGTGCCGGTGGTTTTCTACTCGTGTGTCACGAGCCAGGTACACTCCAACACATGATAGCAGAATGCAAATTTAGCCAACAACACCCACCACTCCTCACCGACCCTAACCCCAACATGGAAGATTTGGCTGTCCAGCCCCGGCCAGGAAGACCAGCTTCGGCTCGTAACCAGGGGCCAGGCGGCGAGGGCAGCATATGGATTCCCATGAAGTGGGAACCACTTCCATCAGGCGCATGCGCTGAAAAGCTCACTAAATAAAGTTTTTCATTCATTCATTCTACTCAACGATAACGATGTTTGCAAATTTCGCTTAGTAATTTAGGGCTGCCTTTATGCAGTGCTGGGGCGCCATAACGTAAAATGATTCCAAACTGTTTTGATCCCAATTTCTGCAATCAGCCTCCACGATTGGTCAAAACATTTTCGGGCCACTTCCAACTTCGCCTGTCTGTCACGCGACGTCACGAAAACGTCGATAGCTCCCCATCTGATATGAGGCGTAAACACTGATTATGCATGATTAAACCACACAAAAGAAAAATAATTATTCCTGATTCAACGCCTTTTCCCCATTAGCCCTCTGCTATTGGTCCAATGTTATCTGGCTACGCCCTCTTCGCCTGTCTGTGACGCGACGTCACAAAACCGCAAAACCTTACCACGTCAAAGTGATGTGTACGCGAAAAAAAATGCATTAATATGCCGAACAAAACTGAAAATTTTTCTGAATAGCCACAGACTGCCCAGTTCCGAAAGGAACAGAAGATGGCTGCCCGCCGATCACTCAGGCCCTCGATACTCGAACCTGCCGGTGAGCATGTATTTATTTGCGCATGATAAACCTTTTTGCGTGGCACTAAAATGTTATGGAGCCCTTTCGGCATGCATACGACATCGCTCTGACAACTCTTCCTTGCTGAGGATCCGTTTTAGCGGCATTCTTATTATTCCGTTGCACGCCGCCGCGATTTTCGACCCGCCATCGCAAGTTAAGTAAGGCGAAGCGGACCAATCGGAGAAGCTGGCACCACACTCTTCATGCGGTTATTTATTTTCACTGTGCTGGCTCGGCCCCATCGAAAGCCTCTCCACTAGAGCGTGCTCCTCGCCTCGTGTCAGCCAATTAGATAAGAAAAACCGGTGAGTGTAGGCAATGTTATTGGTTTTGAAAGTGAACAAAGGGTGACAATGTTTGATTGGGTTGTTCAGTCAACGCTGCGGGTCACCGCCCGATGCTTGCGTCAGTGGTTACGTAAATTTGACGTCAGGAGTTTGGAATCAAAACAGTTTGGAATCATTTTATGTTATAGCGCCCCTGTTGCACTCTCACCTGGAGCATCGGTATTAGGATACAGCCACAGGAACGTTTGCCGAGCCATTTATAGTCACCTCTGCTACACAAAAAGATTACCTTATTCACTTTTCCTATTTTCCATGACTGATTTATTTCTTCTTCAAGAAAGTATAAGGTTATAAAATTCAAGCAGAAAAAAGACTAATTCGCAATAATAATATTCTTAATATTATTACTGAACATTTAAACTATTCTTTACGTCAACGATACACTTACTTGAGGTGTTTTTAGTACTAGCACGTTCGTGTTACTTTATTGTTTATGCAAGGCTGACTGCTTTAATACACCCTATTTTATTTCACTTATTATCGGTTTCTGTCACTTCATCGATTACTTTTTCCCCGTGTCTTAAGAACCATATTACCACCCGGTTCGTGGCCCATCCCCAACAGTGGGGTTGCGGCAATAAATAAGAGATTATCATAATCATCAACAAATCCGCTACTTATAACATTATTCACATAATGTTTGGGTTTTCTTAGCTTGTTGCGTATTGCGTTCTCAGTGGTGGGCCGATCCCGGTAATATAGTGCAGTCTATATTTACAGTTCCCACGAGTGTGTCGTCATGCCGCTGGTTATGTGCCATCGCCGTCACGCCATTGCCCTCATACATTCGTTGCCATCCCATTGTCTTCATGCTGCCGTCTTCACTTTGCCGTCGTCGTACTATTCTCCTTATTTCAGCATCGTCATCCCATCGTCGTTGTAGCGACTGGACGGCGCCAGTGTGTGCTAATAGAAAGCTGGCGAGAACTCGAGCATCTTAGAGAAGCGCAGTAGTTTACACGAGAACGCTGGCAACCATTATTTACACTGAAATGTCGTGGAAGAAGCCGGACCTTCAGGCTCCCAAGTGATTTTTCGAGCTAGAGATCGTGAACAAGAACACCTAACCTGCCCCATAGCTAAAGCTTAAACATTCGCGTTACACAATCGTAACCGTCCTGTGATTTTTTTTTTGTAGTACATTTAAATCAGGCTACGGAAATAATTTTGTTGCATCTGTTATGTTCTTTTAGTTGCAACGTTGGGTTTTTTGCTTTTGTTTTCGTTTTCTCATTTTGTTTTCTGAGGGCGTGGTGGTGTGATAGATAATTTTGAAATGTTTGATATTCTGAGGGAGCCTGTACCACGATTTGTTCTGCCTCTATGTTTTGGAGTCAGTGGTTAGAAAAAGTGATTTTTGTCGGAAATAAGCTTTAGTTTGAAGTTAGCGCTTGTCCTATCATGTTCGCACGTGTCCTCGTCTTCCTTGCTCTAAATGAAAAGACTTGGTCATTCACATAAACTGTAGCAATGAGATACTTGTACGTTTATTTAGTATTTATTGTTCTCTTTTACTATTTATTGTGCTTATGTATGATTTATTCACACACTCCCCTATTATGCGAATGTCCATGATTGTTGAATGAATGAATGAATGGTTAGTCGTTAGCAGGAAATGCTGTGCGTAAGACGCAGGAACATCGGTTGTAAAGTATGTGATAAAAAATAGAGAAGAAGCACGTGTAACAACGTTCCGAGCATTTGGGGGATTAGTCACAACAGTGACAACGAATGTGTCACGCCTCTCCTCCTGTTTTCACGATTGCCAAAACGTACACATGAACGCCTTTTTTACACCAAAAGGCGACTGCTGGCATGCGGCTGGCATCAAAATTCCCGCGCAGGTTGTTCGCGGCGCAGCCGAAGGATGACGCCACAGCGTCGTGTCGGTCTTTCATTCACCGAAACACGGCGCTGCTTTTAATGATGCCGGCACTTCATTCAGCAGCGATGCACGCCGTGGACTTCTTTCTACAATATGAGGCTACAATATTGAAACGTCGCTTACGTAAACCTTTACAACCTAGCATAGCGCTTCGCGTAAAACGTAAGTGGGTAGCCGTACGTTACAAGTTGCTTAAACTCGCAGTTACGTGTATGAAATTCCTTTTTTTTATTCAGCACGCGCCGCTGTAACACGAATGAGTTGTTACATTCATGTAGTTTTTTTTTTTTTTTTTACCGTGCAAGCTGGTCGTATTATAGTTCTAATCTGCGAGCCTTCGATTAAATGGTAGAACTTTTCTGAAAAAAAGAGAAAAAACCCTTCTGCTTATAATAAGCATATACAAAATACAAATACAGAAAAGTACAAATTTTGCTTAAATAAGCTAAAATTTAATAACTGATATCGACGCTCATGTCCAGGAATTGTGTACATTGCCTTTCGGCTATTTGCCGAATTTCACCCCAGTGCACCAGTGCAGCGTAAATCAAGTGGCCAGCATTAAAAAACAAAGGTATTTCAGAAGGTTGTCAGAATTTCATCAACTTTCAGTGAGCAACGTCGAAAGAATACGCCATTTTATTAGCATGCGTATTTACCGCACCTAGCCGTAACGTCTTTGCTGCGTTATAGCAGAATTTTGGTCAGGATGAATACTAACGCGGAAGGAAAGTTTTGAATAAGTGCTGTAAACAAGCACGATATTAAGAGGTCTGCTCCAGACGTTGCTAACTGAAAGCTGTTGAAATTAGGGCGGCCTTCTGAAATAACATTTTTTTTAATGCTACCCATTGCTGGTGCATTGTGGTGAAGTTTGACAGCTGGTCGCCGGGCCAATGTCCAAAATTCCTGCGTGTGATTTTTTCTGTGTAAATTATGGGGTTTTACGTGCCAAAACCACGATCTGATTATGAGGCACGCCGTAGTGGGGGACTCCGGAAATTTGGACCACCTGGGGTTCTTTAACGTGCACCTAATCTGAGTACACGGGTGTTTTCGCATTTCGCCCCCATCGAAATGCGGCCGCCGTGGCCGGGATTCGATCCCGTGACCTCGTGCTCAGCAGCCCAACACCATAGCCACTGAGCAACCATGGCGGGTCTGAGTGTGATTCGGATACAGCCGATAAAATATGTCACTGATATTATAGCACCAGTTCTCGTGCACATACAATTCCTGTTTAGCTGCATCCGTTTTTCAGAGTAAGATGCAAATTGCTGAATTAATATTGCTGTACAAAAAAGGAGATATTTATCGCTGAATTAATAAAAGAATTATCGAGAAGTATCTGGTCGTGTCAATTTTATCAAAAGCCTTTCACAAGGTAATGCATTTGAGGCTATTAAGTTTTACTGAAATTGGTAATATGCTCACAAAGAGTCAATTCAGTTTTCGCAAAAATAAATCTACAGAGCTAGCATTACTTCGACAAAAGGAATACATTCTACCACAACTTAAAAGAAAGCTATAAGCGTTCCACTGCTTGTAGATTGTGCTAAGGCGTTTGATTAATATAACCATGGAAATATCTAACAAGAACTTAATCATTATGGCATACAGATTGGAGTTAGCACTGGTATATATGGCATACACATTGGAATTAGTAATAGTAGTTATGGTTGCACATTCGACATTGGATTTATAAAAACGTTATCTCATCGGCAATGAGTCGATGAACTAAATCAATCAAGATCACGGGTCATGAAGATAGTTTGTGCAGTTCTGCGGGGAAGTATATTAGGTTCTCTATTGTTTATCCTTTATATTGTCACAATATGTAATGTGGAAAGAAGAGGACATGGCAGGTGCCCTGGGAGACGACAAATAAGTTTCTGGGTTTAGCTTATTCTCTACGCAGCCATTAAAACCCATCTGTAAATACCAGTACGCTTCTTCCTCCCGTAACATTATTGGTCGGGCTTTCGGCGAGTTATTCTCGGGCTTCTCAACTCTGAAAAACATGTATTTTTCGGTCTGGCCGGGTTCGGGCCGGTTTCGAGCCGGGCTCGGGCCGGGCTCGGGCTTAAGGTAAAGGGGGTGGCGGGCCGGGCCGGCGGGTAACGTATATTATTCCGGGCCCGGGCCGGGCCCGGGTCTCGCCATAAAAGTTTTGATCGGGCTCGGGCGGGCCGCCCAATGTAAAAATGGGGCCGGGCCGGGCCCGGGCCGCAAAAATCGGCCCGCAGCCAAAACCCCCCCCCCCTTTTGTTTAATCATTTGTGCAAAATCAGACGCCAGCACACTCGCAAAAACGCATTTTTCAATTTCCTCAGCTGTTGTTTAGATGGTATTGGCCGTAACCCCCCCTGGCAGAGATACTGGGTGCGCTACTGATTGGTGGAGGTGCTGGGTAATCACTTGCGCAAGACGGAGCTCCGCAGCGGACGTAACCTGGCCGCCATGTCATCCGAAGGGGAGTCTTCAACCGCGGCCCGCGTCGACGCCACCGACGGTCATCCTATCCCAGCCCCGTGACCCTGGCATGTTTTCTGGGATTGACAACGTTGACGTCGATGACTGGTTGGTAAATTACGAACGGGTCTGCGCCAACAACAGGTGGGATAACACGCTTATGCTGGCCGACGTAATATACTACCTCAAAAAAAAAAAAAAAAGAAACGGCACGGGTCTGGTTCGAGACACATGAAGGAGAAATTACAAGTTGGGAGCAATGCAAACAGAAGCTTCGTGATTTGTTCGGCAAGCCCATCGGCCGCCAACGTGCTGCTCAGAAGGACCTTGGGACCCATGCACAGACGTCCACTGAATCTTACGTGGCGTACATCCAGGACGTCTTGGCTCTTTGCCGCAAGGTGGATAGAAACATGACAGAGGCAGACAAGGTTATTCACGTTTTAAAAGGCATAGCGGCATAGCGGTTTAACCTTCTCGTGTATAAGAACATCACAACAGTCAATGAGATCATTAACGAATGTCGGCGCTTTGAAAAAGCGAAAAGCCGCCACATAGTTCAGCAGTTCATGCGTCTACCCAACACCGCTGCTTCATCGACCTGTGAAGACCTTTGTCTTCCGCGTGAGCCCACTCCCTCCGAGAACGTCGTACGTATAGTCCGGCGAGAAATTGAAGCCGCGTCTCCTGCCACACAAGTGACGCAGTGCTTTGACGATTCCCGGCCGCTCGTGTCCCTCATTCAATCAGTCGTTCGCCAAGAACTTTCCAATGTGGGTCTGCAATACATCTGCTCCGCCAACCGCTTCGCTTCGTCTGCTGCCTCTGCCCCTGTTAACCGCCAACCGACTTCGCTTCGTCTGCTGCCTCTGCCCCTGTTCACCGGAACCAGTGTGGTCCTTACCCGAGCTATCGCAACCCGGCCGAATGGCGCACACATGATGATCGACCCATCTGCTTCTATTGTGGACGTGTGTGCCACATCTCTCGCCACTGCCGAAGTTCCTGGCCGGCCCTCTCTCGACCAAGCTTTCCCACCTACCGCCACTCCCCACTGAATCCTCGCCCGCCTGCGCCCCCCACCGTGTTCGAAGATGCACCTGACAACGCTCGAGTCACTGCGACTAACCGTTCACCATCACCGCACACTAGCCGCTCCCGTTCACCCCAGCTGCGTCGTTCCCCGTCCCCTGCTTACCGTCGCCGCTCTCCGACGGGAAACTGACTAGGGCAGCTCTGGGAGGTGACGCTGATCTAGCACCCCGGCCTGAAATTCCTCTGTTGACCCTGTCTACTGATCGGAACCTTCTGGACGTGGATGTGGATGGTTTGCCTGTTACAGCACTCATCGACACTGGAGCGCAAGTTTCCATCATCAGTGCTGACCTTCGGACGCGCCTGAAGAAAGTCCTTATTCCTGCTCCGACTCGACTACTACAGGTCGCCGACGGTGGAACTCCTGCTGTGCTCGGAATGTGTCCTGCACGTGTCAGTGTCGCCGGCCACCACACTTCCATTTTGTTTAGTGTGCTCGAACACTGCCCCCACGATGTGATCCTCGGCCTCCACTTTTTGACCGCCCATTCTGCTCCGATTGACTGTTCAGCCGGTGTTGTCCAACTTGACCTACCCCTTTCCATTGACCTTCCTGCTCAAGCCCCAACTCAGCTTTGTTCTGCGGATTTTATTCGTCTTCTTCCCCAAGCAGCAACCTGCATCACCGTTTTCGCCTCTCCACCTGTTCCTGACGGAGACTATGTCCTCACTCCCGCGACTTCAGTCCTGCTTTCCACAATGTCTCCTTCCCACACACCGTCATTTATGTAGCGGCCAATCAGACCTGTCTTCCCATCCTCAATTTCAGCCAGTGCCCTGAGGTACTTCCTCGAGGGATGTCACTTGCCACGTTGTCACCATCCCGCGAGTGCCATATTTCAGCTCTATCTGTTACGGCATCTTCGACCAGTGCTCGTTCTGCGCCTTCTGCATCTGCCCCGGCTGACGACATTGCAAAGATGATTTCGCCGGACCTCGACCCCCAATCCGCCGCAGAGCTCCGTGACCTCCTCGAGACCTACGTCGACATTTTCGATCTGAACGATCGCTCTTTGAGTCAAACTACGGTTGTGAAGCATCATATACATACCGGCGATGCGGCACCTGTTCGCCAACACCCATACCGGGTGTCGCCCTCTGAGCGTCAAGTTATCCAGAGCGAAGCTGACAAAATGCTTGCCAAAGGGATTATTAAACACTCTTCCAGTCCGTGGGCTTCCCCTGTTGTGCTCGTGAAAAAGAAGGACTGCGTGGATTATCGTCATCTAAACCAAATCACCAAGAAAGATGTCTACCCGCTTCCACGGATCGATGATGCTCTGTACTGTCTTCACGGTGCGACTTATTTTTCATCAATAGACCTGCGCGCCGGATATTGGCAAATTGCCGGGGATGAAATGGACCGTGAGAAGACCGCATTCGTTGCACCTGACGGCCTCTATCAGTTTAGGGTAATGCCTTTAGGCTTGTGCAATGCCCCGGCGACCTTTGAATGCATGATGGACATGCTCTTGCGTGGATTGAAATGGTCCATCTGCTTGTGTTACTTGGATGACGTCATCGTATTCTCTCCAACTTTTGCGGCCCATCTTGAACGACTTTCATCTGTGCTTTCTGTTTTTCGCGCCGCTGGCCTGCAGCTCAACTCGTCCAAGTGCCACTTCGGTCACCGCCAAATAACCATGCTCGGACATCTCGTCGATTCGTCAGGCATTCGCCCCAATCCCGCTAAAGCTCGTGCAGTGCAGAATTTCCCTGTACCAACCTCTGCCAACGATTTTCGCAGCTTTATCGGTCTTTGCTCTTACTTCCACCGGTTTCTGAAAAATTTCGCGCATGTTGCTCGTCCCCTGACTGACCTCCTCAAGAATGACGTGCCTTTCTGCTGAGGCTCTGAAAAAGCGACTTATTTCTCGCGCCTCATCACGCTACTCACCACACCTTCTCTTCTCGCCCATTTTGACGCCTCCGCTCCGACAGAAATTCGCACTGATGCCAGTGGATACGGCTTCGGCGCAATTTTAGCCCAACGCCACCTTGGGCACAACCGCGTTATGGCCTACGCCAGCCACCTCCTCTCCCCGTCTGAGCGCAATTATTCGATTACTGAGCGGGAATGTCTCGCCCTCATTTGGGCTGTGGGCAAGTTCCGACCTTACATATATGGTCGACCATTTACGGTTACAACCGATCACCACGCCCTTTGTTGGCTTTCTTCCCTCAAGGATCCCACCGGACGCCTCGGTCGCTGGGCCCTATACGCCTTCAGGAATACACATACACTGTAGTCTACAAGTCGGGTCGTTTACATCAGGACGCCGACTGCCTGTCTCGTCACCCCGTCGATGCACCGAACGATTTAGTGGATGCCGCACCGATCTGCGTTCTCTCGCTTTCCGCCTTGAAAGACATTGGGGCTGAACAACGACGCGATGAATCTTTACGGAAGCTTATCGAACGCCTGCTTTCTGACCCGTCTGAACCATCCCTTCACATGTTCGTACTACAAAATGACACCCCGTATTGCCGCAACATGCACTCAGATGGGCCTGAGCTGGTAATCGTCATTTCGTCTCATCTTAAGCAGACTGTACTCCAGCAAATGCACGACGTTCCCACTGCTGGACACCTTGGCGTCTCTCAGACCTATGACCGAATTCGGCGACGATTTTTCTGGCTCCGTCTCAACCGCTCCGTCCGTCGCCATGTCGCCGCGTGTGAGTCATGTCAACGCCGAAAACGACCAGCTGTACATCCTGCTGGTCTGCTGCAGCCTCTGGATATACCGACCGACCCTTTTTTTCGCGTTGGCGTTGATCTTCTCGGACCATTCCCTATATCAAACGACCGAAATAAGTGGATTGCCGTCGCTACGGAGTATACCACTCGCTATGCCATTACAAGAGCCCTTCTCACCAGTTGCGCTACAGACGTCGCTGACTTCTTGCTTCACGACGTTATCTTACACCACGGCGCACCTCGTCAACTTCTCACCGATCGCGGGCGATACTTTCTTGCCAAAGTCATCGACGACTTACTTCGATCCTGTGCTACTAAACACAAGCTTACTACAGCCTACCATCCTCAAACTAACGGTCTTACTGAACGCCTGAACCGGACAATAACTGACATGCTCGCGATGTATGTTTCCTCCGATCATTGCGACTGGGACACTGCTTTACCATTTGTCACGTTTGCGTACAATTTTTCGCGCCACGACACAGCTGGCTATTCGCCCTTCTACCTTCTATATGGCCGTGAACCGACCTTGCCTTTCGAGACTCTTCTTTCGACCACACTCGACTCGCCGACAGAGTACGCTCGTGATGTCATAACCACAGCGGCCCAGGCACGCCAGATTGCCCGCCTTCGTCTCTCTGCTTCACACAGAAGTGCCGTTCTGCGCCACCGCGACGTCGAATATGAACCAGGTGCTCTTGTGCTAATTTGGTCTCCATCTCGACGTGTCGGTCTTTCGGAGAAATTCCTTTCGCGATACTACGGCCCTTATCGCATCCTCCGCCATGTGACGCCTGTCACATATGAAGTGTCTCCACTGGATGCTGCCATGCCTTCACCTCTATCTCACATCCACGTCAGCCGCCTCAAGCCATTCCTTTCTGGAACCAGTGAGTCGCACCAGTAAGGTGCTTCTTCCGACGGGGGTAATGTCACAGTATGTAATGTGGAAAGAAGAGGACATGGCTGGTGCCCTGAGAGACGACAAAGAAGATTCTGGGTTTCGCTTCTCTACGCAGCCATTAAAACCCATCTGTAAATACCAGTGCGCTTCTTTCTTCCCGTAACAATATTAATGATGTGGTAAGTATCAACTGAAGATGACAGTGGTATTTCGTTTTCTGATTAATATTATACCTGACCTTTTAGATATCTGCAATGGCACAATACAAAGATTAGCAGCATGATCGTTATCCAGTGGCATAAAAATTATTGAGTAAAACGGAAGCGATAACTTTTGATCAAGAAACGAAAAAATAAATCCCTCAACATACAGATATTGTTTTAAAACGCTTTAGAATTGAAGTTATTGATCAATTTAAGTGCTTTGGCGTGGTGTTTTCTGCAAAAATGTCGCAGTATAGTTGTGTAAACCTTGTAATTCAAGAGATTGTCCGCAAAACAGGAATAGCTGCTGCTCCCAAACACCTTCCTGCAATACAGGTGAACTTACTTATTTTTAATTCAATCTCATATTCACACTTACCCTACTGCCTACTAACCTACTGCCTTAACCTACTTACCACTAGGAATTTTAACCTGCAAAAAATATATACATAATGTGAAAATGGTTCATTCGATATCATCATAATACCCATTTTGGGACCACATCTGCTGATTTCTTTATCAATGCTTCTGTCATAAAACCACCAGGCATGGCGAGTGTCGACTTAGCTCCTGAACCACACCTTGCAATGCGGTGAACGAGGTTTAAATAATAGATCCGGGACCTCAAAGCGGAGCGACGTGATGCTAATGCGTTTCTCTCGCATTTTCCGCTAATATAAGCACTTGAATTTTGTTTTACATTTTCACACTAGTTATGCTAATGCATTCAAAGAAATGCACGAACGACAGTGGAATCGAACCTCTGCCTTCGAACACAGCAGCTCTAACCATTAGGCCACGATTGCACGCATACCCGTCATGCAAAAAGCGATTAGCTCTTCGAAACGTTTGGCGCTTGCGTTAAGTATCAGTTTCTCGTGCTCTTTCACCGTGACAGCTCGCGCTTTGAGAAGATGCGCTAGACTGCACAGACTCCGGGATAGGCCCACATTCCCCAGCACTTTCCTCGTAGCAGGTGTAAAAACTACGTAGAAACTGTGTCATGCGATACTGCCTTCATGATTGGCTCAGGTCCAACATATTTTAATGTTTCAACGCCAGAGTGCCCCCCCCCCCCTCCCCCAAACGCCATCGTTATTTTAACATACACCACACGACAAAACCATAGGTACGTGGAAGTGTGTAGCAGCTCGTCGCTGGTGACGTAACAATCCGGGTGTCTCTCTCTTACGCTCGTCTACTACTTATGTACAGGACGCAAAAATCGGCATTGTCGAACGCTCGCGTCCAAATCGTGCCAGCGGCGTCACACGATCAGCGGCGTAACCATGGGGTAAGGGGGAAGGAAGAGCACACCGGGAACGGCATGCTTCATAATCAGATCGTGATGGTTTTGGCGCGTATGTAAAACGCCGGAATTTTAACTTAGGTAATTTATTCCTCGTTTCAAACTTTGCCTCCGAGGAAATACACCTCGGGGCCAAGCCCACTCCCCCTTCTTAAACAAATGTGGAACGAAGAAATTGTTTTCTCAGACGAGCGTTAAACGAAACTGAATGCAATTCCCTGCATTTAAAAGAGAAATAAAAATTATACTCCTAGCAGATTCCTTATTTAGGACCTCACATTCATGTACACAAGATTGCAATATATTAGTAAATTAAACATGAAATAGTTGAAGACGAATGATTACAACTGAGTAACCAGTGTGTCGTATAGTGACCTGCAATATAAGCTACACTTGTGAATTCTGATTTATAAGTTAACAGCTTACGTCCGAACGGCACATTGTTTACTTCAGCTTTGCCAACATCCCTATTCGCAAATTGTAAGAAACACACACACACACACACACACACACACACACACACACACACACACACACACACACACACACACACACACACACACACACACACACACACACACACACACACACACACACACACACACACACACACACACACACACACACACACACACGCGCGCGCGCGCGCGCGCGCGCGCGCGCACGCACGCACATGTGCACACACACACACACACACACACACACACACACATATATATATATATATATATATATTGTGGGAACGCTGACGTGAATAGTGGATAGGAGCCAACTATATGGACAAAGAAGATGACGGACGCGCGAGCGACGCGCGAGCTGCGGCTGGGCACCCTTGGGCGTGGCCAGACGGGACTAGAGCTGTGGCCGTGAACCGCGGGTCTGAGGCGTTTTCCCACATTGGCGCCCGTAACGTGGGGCCCCGGCTGCGTTCCGGACAGACCATGGTGGTGGGGAAGGCTGAAGGTACCCAACCTGGCCATGGCGCGTGACCATTTCCGCTGTGCGAGCTGCAACTCTGGCGTTCGATAGCGTACGATTCCGCCGGTTCCTCCTCCGTCGCCGTCATCGAACCTGGCGTGGGTCCTGGTGGTGGCGTGGTCTTATATACGCGCTGCTGCAGCCCCCGGCGCCGCCGTTCGAGAAGGGCATCGCCAGTGCAGGTGACATCATGCGCGCAATGGCGCCAGCACCACCTTAAGAGCGGCTCCGTCCCTCGGTGCGTGGTTCTCTGGTTCTGTGCTGCGGTGCGATGTGGTCTCTAGTGCAAGGCATTGAGCGGGCGGCGGCTCCTTCCGGCGACCTGCTGTGTGCACTCGTCAGAACGAGGTCGGAGAAGACCACTAGACCAGGTTGCGCCCGGGGACGGTTTAGGGCGTTTCGATTCCTGCAAGACCTCAGCTTGGTTTACGGCATATCTGTTTCCCATCAAACAGTGAATGCAACTTACAAAACTGGGATATTAGTTCTTTGTTGCGGAGAAGCATATTTCAAAGTGATGTTTTCTTTATGTATTATTAACGTTTACGTATTTTTGTTCGCATTATGTTTGTATTTGTGACATGTGTGTGCGTGTTATATGGGGAGATCGATGTTCTCAGTTTCTTAACTGTGCACTGGCATAGCCCTGTTTCAATGTCGCTGGATATCCCAATGCATCGGGATAATCGACCCCAAGTGTCCTCTCTTGTCCCTGTGCCATGTCTACGCTACATGCAATTCACTATTCGCAAGATGAAAAACTATTAAGCCCACATCGCCGCTCTCATTCACTCTAATGTAGCCTACATTCCCGTTTTTTCTGCAATCGTTAAAAGACCATAAAAAATGTGATGCCTTACTTAATAGTGCTTCGAATTTTCAACAATATGCGTAAGAAATATTGGCGACCTCTTTAAAGAAATCTGCTTCCAACAGCCTGGCAGAATCAAAATATAAAATTTTTAAAAAATTTTGCGATCGTTATGACATCGAACGCGACCTTCTTCGGTGAATTAAACCGATTAGATAGCAGACCATTTTAAGAAACAAATATTCTTCGGTCAATGGCCCCGCGCGTCGCAGGCTTACAAAGTGACGCGAACATTAATTGCTACGGTTCGTGAAATCGACTGGCCTCATTGACTGATTGCAGGCGTGATGTAATGGACAAACGTACGTGTTCGCATTGACAGTACCTTCCTCCCTCTCGATCCTTTCTTTCTTTCCACCTTTCAACTCCTTTCACGTCTCGTAGGGTAGCAAACCGGACGTGCGTCTGGTTGACCTCCCTACCTTTCCTTCCTTATTTTCTTCCTCCTCTTTTCTTTTTATGCAACGAGTTTCGCCAAAATTGGTCAAGTAGTCGGTGATCAAAATGATTCCTTCATTGCCCATGCATTCTGACAGGACCTCCGGATGAACGGTTTCCTCTGAAGGACATCCGCAGGGCTCAGTTGGCCAGATTCGAGAACTGCATGCCTGCGAGTGAGCACAGGTCAGCAGGAGATGCATCGGAGGCGGATCAGCGAAGAGCCCGTATGCGCGCGTGACGCCGAGGGGTTATCGGACTCGCTGACCACAAGCGGGCGTGGGCACAACGCTCCGGCCGCGCAGCGTGCACCCCAATTGTGCGGCGCGATCTAGGTGGCGGCGTCGGATGGGGTCGGCCGGCCGGTCGGCCGGCGCGGGCCGAAGCCGGCCATCTATGCCGCCTGTCCCGTTTTCTTCACTTTCTTTCGAGCTACCCGCAAGTCGGCCACGGAAGCGGAGCAGCACCGATTTCCCTCCCGACGATGCCGGTGGAAGGGGAAGACACGCATCACACACGCACGGTTATGAAAGCCCCACACACGCTGTGTGCCTACTTTGATATTTAAAAGAAGATCGGCGTCGCTAAAAGAAAGAAGGTGATGCGTTCGACAACGGTGGCACAACGAGGTAGAGTAAATAACAATTGTTTAATGAAATTACCAATGTCATATATCATCATCATCCTATAACCAAATGCTGACTGGAAGCTTACCACTGTCGTTGAAAAGAAAAGTGTTCAATCATTGCATTCTATTTTGCTAACGATTTGGGCAGAAACTTGGAGCTTTACGAAGAAGCTCGAGAACAGGTTAAGGACCGCGCAAAGAGGGATCGAATGAAAAATGTTACGGGTATACCGTTAAGAGACACGACGAGAGGGGTGTGGATCAGACAGCAAACGCCGATAGCGGATATTTCAGTGGACATTACGAGAAAAAAATGGACCTGAGCAGTCTATGTAATGCGTAGGGCAGATAACCGGTGAACCATTCGAGTTACAGGATGGGTGCCACGGAAAGGGATGCGCAGTCGAGGACGGCAGAAACTTAGGTGGGGTGATAAAATTAGGAAAGTTGTAAGCGCAAGTTGGAATCAGTTAGCGCAAGGCAGGGGTAATAGGAGATTGCAAGGAGAGGCCTTCGTCCTGCAGTGGACATAAAGATGATAAGACTTGACTCAAGCATACACTCCCAATAAAAGGAACTCGTTTGTTAAAGGAGCATTTTTTTAATGTACATGGGGAACATTTATATAATGTATATTCGCGGTCATGAATATATTGACCAGCAGAGCGTTCCATTCGTGGACTGTTCTTGGAAAAAGGGAAAACTTGAAGATATAGGTGTCACCGAATAGATTGAGGGTAGCTTTTTAGGGTGGTGATATCTGGTAGGTCGGGCTGGTGAGGGCTGAGTATAGGTCGACCGGTTAATTTGCAGCTCACGTCTCCAGATTTGAAAAATAAATGTTATGTGTGCTGCGTTTATTCTGGCTGCTAGAGGGCTATGTTGGCAATGGTTTTGTTAACAGAAAAAGTGCGCGGTCATCCGCTCTCTGCCCAATTCCAGTTCTTACTGTAACATGCTTTCGGTATGCGTCAACAAGAACATCGACACTGTACATAACGTTAACGCTGTCCCTACACTGGTGTGTTACACAACAAACATTGTGCTTTATTTGGCATGGTCCTCACTTGCACCACTCAGACGCACGTTTACAGCAAGCAGTTGAAGTTATGCCGTTTCGTCATTTTGCCTAACGAGCGTGAAGACGTCGCTAATAACTAACCAAAGGAATAAAAATAAGCAAATTCCAAAAACAACCACTTAATGCGAAGGATTACTTAGATGGCACTACGTAGGTGTTGTTTGTTGTTGTTTCTTGTTGTTTTGAAAGCCAGTGAACAAAATGGGCGTCAAGGTTCACTGAAGGTTCACACATACCCAGTTTCACATACCCAGTAGGCCACATGTCCGGTGGCACAATGGCCGCAGTGGCGCACGCCAAAGTTGTCCTCAAAGGGGCTCATAGAAGAGCAACACATTCCAGAGGCACGTGCCCAAATCAATGGTACATTCCCATCCGCTCAAGTACCACATACTCAAGTTGGCGTCATATAGGTTCATTTAAGGGTGACATATGCCCAGTGGCACATGCCCACTGAACACCGGGCCACATACTTAAGTCGGAGTCAAAGAGCTTTATTGAAGACCGGTATACACCAAGTGGTACATACATATATACACCGTAGCCTCAGGGGCACATACACAGTGACTCCAGGGCCGCATACGCAGTGGTATATACCCCGTGACACGTGCCCAAGGCCACATCAGCCCAGATCTTCAGGCTGCACTATCTTAGGGATCCGTCAATGAAAACAGCGAGATAGTTCGTACAGAAAACTGGGTCAGCTCGAAAAGAATGCTTTCACATAAATTATATTTCATTCACTATTTAGTGGTAGATGCGAGAAATGTATTCGCATTATGCCGCACTTCATTGAGGTTCCGGATCCATTATTTATACCACGTTCAATACATTGCAAAGTGTTGTTCAGGAGCTCACTCGACACATACGTCCGGCCTCTTCGAGGCGGAAGAACTATATATATATATATATATATATATATATATATATATATATATATATATATATATATATATATATATAAACATATATTCATATATACACCTCTACCACGTGACCGGCTGTCCACACTTCACACACGTACACGTTTTCCCCCTTTGACCACCCTAATTTTAACAATCTCCTAATAAAGCGAAGCAACAAATGTGCTCCAGGTGGACCGATCTCTCCTGGTACGCACAAAAAATCAACAAAAGCCTCCCTTACGCGAGCAACTCTTGATTCCTGAGAATACATTTTTCCTTTCCGTTGATATAACATCTCAAAGCAACACTCGGATTATGAGATCCGCCGTAGTGAAAGGCAATGGAATAATTTAGATTAGCTGGGGTTCTTTAATGCTCACTTAAATCTAAGTACCATAAATGTATTTTCTTCTTCTTTCTTGGTTTTTCTTGTTTCTTTTTTTGTTCAATTTCCCCCTGTTAAAATGCGTCTGTCACAGCACGTAATCGCACCCGCGACCTCTCATTAGATGGCTGAACTTCATACTGGCTGAACCAATGAGTAACTACGGATGATGATGATGAAATAAACTTTAAATTTCGAGACAGTGTTCCCGAGCGTTTGAGCTGTGGATCACACTTTGCAATGTATTGAACGCGGTTTAAATAATGGATCCGGAACCTCACTATGGTGATTCTTTTTTTTTTGGGTGCTGGGTAAACTTCGGTGAATTCATATATGCTGCGCGCACGTCAGCGAAGTAACATTAACGGGCATTATAAACAAGCATTTCCCGTGTTAAAGGTCCTGATGCGCCTTGTCTGTTTCACAGTTACTGTCATACTTAACTTGCTTCTGCTGCGAAGGATGGTGGAGGTTTCTGGTCGGGGTTCCTTGAACATACAATAGCTTAATGCGTGTTATTTCAGAACCATTAGATAGTTGTTCCTTATACAGTACGCGTTTGTTAAAGTAAAAGTTAAAGTATGTGTTTTTATTGTCCGGGTTCCACAGTTCTTGCGTAACGGTGCCGCCTTTCCGCATCCTTCCTTTGTCTCCGTCAAAACGGGTGATAGCAGCGGCGTCTTCTGTCAGTGTTACGGCGTGTCGCACCGCATTCTTGCGCGAAAATAATAAAAATAAACAGCGAGAGTGTCGCGGGGCAAAGGCAGCAATAAATCGTGACCGGCGCCGGAATCGCAATGTTCGTGTCGCGCTGTATCTTCTTCCGTCATGCACGGTTGCTGGGCGACACGAGGCTTCTCTCTTGAACATGCAGTGCGGCGAGTGTCCATGTTGCGTCCGTTACAGTCGCGACAGCGAGAGAGAGAGTGAGAGAGAAAGAAAGAAAGAAACCATCGACCGCTCCCCTGTCCGTTGTGTTACATCGAACGCGCGCACCCGTCACTCTAAACGCTCGTCGCAGTGCCGAGGTGCAAGAGAACGCGCGTCTTGTTCGTGCTCGCTGCCTTTGTTGCCGATGTCGTGCGGTCCGTCGAGGAATCTGGAGCGATCGAGACTGGGGCGGCTCGCCGCTCCGGCCAAGCGCGGTGGGTGTCTCGCGTTCTCGTGCGAGTGTTGAGAAATGGATCACCACGGAGCTTGGAAACATTCTTCATTTGTCTTTTTAAAACCCTCACTTGCATCCGTGTGGGCGGCGCGTCCGATGGAAAAGAAAAAGAAAGGGACTGTTTCATTTCGAAGCCAAAGTAGGTGAACGCGTGAGCGCCGTGCTTGATCGCCATTTTCAGGTCGTCTCGTTGGGATTAAAGTGTGCCGATCTAAACGAGTACGACAAGTGGAATGTGCGCCAGTCGGAGATGTAAATCCGTACAGGCTTCGAGAAGGGGTTTCGGTTACGACGCTGCTGCATTAGTGTCAAATAGCGCGAGGCCGACCGTAAAAGAAACTGCGAGGACATGTGTAGTTGAGATCAGAAAGATATCCAGGAAATCAAGATAAAGGGAAAAAGATCACGCAGAAACTCCTCTGGGACTTTTCTAAGTATGCGTAAGCTTTGTGTTACTAGCTCATCTCCACGCAGCCGGTGTCATTATCAATCTTATGAAACTCGATTCGACAAGTATTACGGCGACACGAACTGCTGAGGACGGCGGCGCCAGGTGCATTGATGACGTTCCGATCATCTAAGCTGTTATCGCTCTTTAGCGTCTTATCCATCAGCGTCGAACCGTTACGAATCGTTATCTCCGGCGACGGAGGTCACGGTTCATTCTTCTTTTGAATAGCATGTTCGTTCGAAAGATGCCCATATGCCGTAGCATAGGAAGAAATGTTTCCTGTCCTCAAGTGCCAACTCTGATTCACTGTATATTATGTCACGACACAGCACGCGTGCCGCCGTTAATGTGCACAAACATCAACATAGTTCTTCGTTGATGGACGATTCTGAACGCTTCGTTACGTGATCTGACGAGTTTCCTTTTTACTGAAAAACCATTGGTGGTATTCACGTAACCTGCTCACCACGCTTTCTAGGGTCGTCCAAACTTAGTTTTGCTTGTGCTTTGAAACATGCGCTCGACGTCCACGTCGCTTGACTGCTCACCGAAGACCTGCTGTTGGATAAATATACACAAATAGTAAACAGACATGCCTTGTTATTATGACGCTCCTTAAAATAGATGATGCGAATTACGGGCCAATATCTGCGGGCACCAAACTTTTACAATGTCTGCACCTCGCTAATATGGAAACTCGCTGTTCAAACACAAGGCAGGACAGGAACGCACAGAGGCCATGGAGATATATGTATTTTTGTTTTGCTGATACGGACAGCGTCAGTACGGACAGAGCCTCTAAATAAAGGTAGCCGAAAGAACCGCGCACACTGACAACGAAACACGCTCGGCGTGGTGCGAAGGCGTCTCTACCGCAGAGCATCCCCGTCGCAGCTTCGGAACTCGAATATGCGTTTATCGAGGGGAAAAAATTAGGCCTTCCACGTCCTTCAACTGTTTTACTGGAATCTCGTGCGGAGAGGTCAATGGAGAATAAACACTTTTTGAATTGGATAGCATTATAGGCAGACTTCACTCAACTTGGAGGTATCATCGCCTGGCCTATATTCGTCAGCCGATCCCGATGGCTGTGCACTTTGACACAGCGTCTCAAAGCACTAGCTGTCACATGACGTCACCAGCACGGGGCGCACGCGCCAGACGTTTCAATGAGTGACTTTGACACGCGAGAAGCCTGTGTGAGATCGTGGCCTATTGGTTATAGCATTGGGCTAATGTGCTGTGAGACAGGTTTGAACATCATTATCGGTTACGCATTTCTTTAAATCAGTATAGGAGGGCTTCACACACTTTGGAGGTATCAATAGAAAACTCGAGGTGTGTTGAGCGTTCTGAAAAGGTGATTGACTGCGCACCGAGGAATGCAAGAGAGGAGCTGATTCGGCGTTTGTAAGACATACGAGATATTGGAAATGTTAGTTTGATAAATGAGAGTCTGTAAAGTCATCCATGACGCGCGCGCGCACGCGCAGCTGTCGAAACGTCTCGATCATATTAATTGATACGGAACAGCCGCCACAGGGTGGCTGCATTGAGGAGAAGGAAGACGACGTGTTCCCGCTTGATATAGTGTCGACATTTTGGCCACCGTTAGCTTCCCTGTACATAAATTGTAAATAGCCTTGGGCATCGGCTGTACGTAACATTATTTGGTGGAGGCGGACGTTCCCCGTAACCTTCATGGAGCTTCGCAGCGGTCGCAACGGCCCAACTGCAACTGCGGCTCCTGCTGCCGGCACTTTATCAACGCCAGCGTCTCCGCCTGGAGCCCCGACCTAAGTCACCACCCTCCCCCCCTAGTATCCTGGTGTTTTCGCCGGAGCCGGCAGTCCTGATGGGGACGACTGGCTCCGCTTATACGAACATGTCAGCACCAGTCACAGGTGGGATCCGACTATTAAGCTTGCCACCGTTCTTTTCTACCTCGACGGAACTCCACGGACATGGTTTCAGACTCACGAAGAGGAGATGTCGTGCTGGGACCTCTTCAAAGAGAAGCTCCGCGACGTTTTTGGCAATCCGTTCGCTCGCCAACTCAATTCCCAGAAGGCCCTTGCCACACGTGCACAGACATCGACCGAGTCATACGTGTCATACATTCTGGACGTCTTAGCCCTTTGTGCCAAGGCTGACCCGAACATGTCGGAGGACGATAAGGTTAATCAGGTCCTCAAAGGCATTGCTGACGACGCCTTCAATTTACTGGTGTTTACAAACGAAACCAGCGTCAATATGATCCTCAAGAAGTGCCGCCGTCTCGAGCATGCTAAAAGCCGCCGGGTATCCCAGCACATCACGCGACTTCCCAACACAGCTGCTACGTCATCCTGTGACGATCTCTTACACCAGCCTTCGCGATGTGACATGCTTAACCCGCATTATTCGTCTTGAGGTCGAAGCAGCACAACCGGCGGCCCCTTCATTCCCGTCACCTGATCATTCCCCGGTGACGATCTCCTTGATCCAGGCCGTCGTCCGTCACGCCATGCTCTTTCTCCGACCTACTCGCAGCACCGCCGACCAGAAAACTAGACAGTGCAGCTTCTGGGGGTGAAGCTGCATTGACGACATCGGCACCAAATTCTCGCTTCACTTTACCCACAATGAATGAATGAATGATAACTTTATTTATAATCCGGCGAGTTATTCGGGGATTTGGGCGAATACCCCTGCCTAGGTGTCGGCCAGGAGCCCTTGAGCTCTGGCGGCTTCCTCGGCCCGCTGGACGGCCCAGAGTTGGTCTTCGAGGGCGGAGCTGAGCAGCGTAGTCTCCCAGTGCGTTCGGCTCGAGGCTGCGTCCCCGTCTGGACCCCCCCCTTGTTTGCACTCCCATAACATGTGTTCCAGGGTTGCCCTGGCCTCACAAAACTTACATTGGTTGGACGAATAAAGCCCTGGGTAACAGAGATTCAAGATCACCGGGTTTACAAACGTTCTTCTCTGCAGCTGTCGCCATGCGACCGCCTGTCTCTTGTTCAGTTTCTGGTGTGGTGGCGGAAATTTGCACCTCGCCAGTCTGTAGTGTTGCGTTATTTCTCTGTAACTCGTCAGGCCCACAAACAATAATCTTTTGGACGTTCTCGTCGACAATGTTCCTGTATGCGCGTTGATTGACACCGGGGCGCATGTGTCCATTATGAGTGCTGCTCTTCGCCGTCGGCTCAAGAAAGTTCTGACGCCTGCCCCGAACTGAGCTGCACGAGTCGCCGACGGAGGGACTGTCGCTATTGTTGGCATGTTCTCTGCCCGACTCACCATTGCTGACAGACCCACCGTCGTTCTTTTCACCGTCATCGAGCATTGCCCTCACGAACTCATTCTCGGTCTGGGTTTCCTCGCCAGTCATTCTGCCCTCATTGACTGTTCGGCCGGCTCACTTCGCCCTAACTTGCCTCTTCTTGCCGACCCTGTGGACCTGCCTCCAAGCCATTTCAGCTGCATGGATTTTATTCGCCTACCGCCTCAATCTGTGACAAACGTCGACTTGTTTTCCTCACCAGCTGTCATCATCATCATCAGCCTATATTTTATGTCCACTGCAGGACGAAGGCCTCTCCGTGCGATCTCCAATTACCCCTGTCTTGCGCTAGCGTATTCCAACTTGCGCCTGCAAATTTCCTAACTTCATCAACCCACCTGGTTTTCTGCCGACCACGACTGCGCTTCCCTTCTCTTGGTATCCATTCTGTAACCCTAATGGTCCACCGGTTATCCATCCTACGCATAACATGGCCTGCCCAGCTCCATTTCTTGCGCTTAATGTCAACTAGAATATCGGCTATCCCCGTTTGTTCTCTGATCCACACCGCTATATTCCTGTCTCTTAACGTTAGTCATAAGATTTTTCGTTCCATCGCTCTTTACGCGGTCCTTAACTTGTTCTCGAGCTTCTTTTTTAACCTCCAAGTTTCTTCCCCATATGTTAGCACCGGTAGATTGCAATGATTGTACACTTTTCTTTTCAGCGACAGTGGTAAGCTCCCAGTCAGGATTTGGCAATGCCTGCCGTATGCACTTCGACCCAATTATATTCTTCTGTAAATTTCTTTCTCGTGATCAGGGTCCCCTGTGAGTAATTGACCTAGATAAACGTACTCCTTTACAGACTCTAGAGGCTGACTGGCGATCCTGAATTCTTGTTCCCTTGCCAGGTTATTGAACATTATCTTTGTCTTCTGCATATTCATCTTCAACCCAATTCTTGCACTTTCTCGATTAAGGTGTTCAATCATTTGCTGCAATTCATCTCCTTTGTTGCTGAATAGGACAATGTCATCTGCAAACCGAAGGTTGCTGAGATTTTCGCCGTTGATCCTCACTCCTAAGCCTTCCCAGTTTAAGAGCTTGAATACTTCTTCTAAGCATGCAGTGAATAGCATTGGAGAGATTGTGTCTCCTTGCCTGACCCCTTTCTTGATAGGTAACACTAGTTGCACCTGACGGCAATTGCGTGGTCGCACCAATTCCTACCGTTATACTTACACATGGTGTTACCGTACCGCACACTGTGCTGACAATTACTGGCAACCGCACCTGTCTTCCCCTTGTCAATTTCGCGCTAACCACGCAAGTCCTGCCTCAGGGGATCTCATTGGCTATAGTTAGCACTCTGCAGGATGATCAGGTCAAGCCATTCACAGTCGAATATTGTTACGGCTCAGCCCATACCGCGACGTCATCCCGCGGCAGTGGCGTCAACATTGTGGAATATGGTTTCCTCTCACCTTACACCAGCTCAAGCTGAAGCCCTCTGCCGCGTTCTTGAAGGCTATAGCGACATTTTTCACTTTGACAATCGACCCTTAGGTCAAACGTCCATCGTGACCCATCGCATAAATACTGGTGATGCGAACCCTATTCACCGTCGTCCATATCGTGTTTCTGCGTCGGAACGAGCTGTTATCCAACAGGAAGTTAAAAAGATGCTTGAAAAGGACATTATCGAGCCTTCCGGTGGTCCCTGGGATTCTCCCGTCATACTTGTCAAAAAGAAGGACGGAATGTGGCGCTCTTGTGTAGATTATCGCCACCTGAACAAAATCACAAAAAAGGACGTTTACCCTTTGCCACGTATTGATGACACTCTAGACTGCCTGTACGATGCCACCTATTTTTCTTCGATTGACTTACGGTCCGGCTACTGGCAGATATCCGTCGACAACATGAACAGAGAGAAGATTGCATTTTTTACCCCTGACGGTCTCTATCAGTTCAAGGTGATGCCTTTTGGTCTCTGTAACGCGCCCGCCACCTTCGAACGAATGATGGACTCTTTGCTTCAGGGGTTCAAGTGGTCTACCTGTTTGTGCTATCAGGACGACATCATCGTTTATTCGCCCACATTCGACACACATCTAGACCGTCTTTCAGCGATTCTTGACGTGTTCCGCCTGGCCGGTCTCCAGTTGAACTCGTCAAAATGTCACTTCGCTCGCCGCCAAATCACCGTCCTTGGACACTTCGTGGATGCCGGAGGCGTGCGACCTGATCCGGACAAAATTCGCGCCGTTACGAACTTTCCTGTTCGGAAGTCTACCAAGGACGTTCGTAGTTTCGTAGGGCTGTGCTGTTATTTCCGACGCTTTGTAAAGGATTTTGCGACCACTGCACGACCCCTTACCAACCTCTTGAAGAAAGACGTCCCGTTTTCTTGGGGTCCTGACCATGCCGCATGTTTTTCGCAGCTCACTACTCTCCTTGCCATGCCTCCAATTCTGGCCCACTTTGACCCTTCTGCCTCAACGGAAGTTCGAATTGATGCCAGTGATCACGGCAGAGGAGCAGTGTTAGTATAACGCCAGCGTGGACATGATCGCGTTATATATGCCAGCCGACTTCATTCACCCGCCGAACGCAATTATTCAATCACTGAGCGCGAGTGGCTCGCTCTCGTGTGGGCTGTTGCGAAGTTTCGTCCATACTTGTACCGATGCCCATTCTGTGCCATCACTGATCACCACGCTCTCTGCTGGCTATGCTCGCTCAAACACCCCACGGGACGACTCGCTCGCTGCGCTTTACGCCTGCAAGAATATACCTTCTGCGTGGTATATAAGACGGGACGCGTGCACAAGGATGGAGATTGTTTGTCCCGCTACCCCGTCGACGAACCGGCTGATGCGGACGCCATCGCATCTGTTTTCTGTGTGTCCCAGTTGCTTCAAATCGGCAACGAGCAACGCCGCGATCCTTCGTTACGAGTCCTCATTGACCGTCTGGAGTGAACGCCTGGTGACGCCTCTCTCCGCATGTTTCTCCTCAAGGAGGGGACATTATACCGTCGCAATTTCGATCCCCACGGCCCTGACCTTCTGCTCGTCATTCCATCACACCTGCGTTCGACTGCCTCCACCAACTTCACGACGCTTCCTTGGCTGGACACTTGGGTGTCTCGCGCTTATACGACCATGTACGCCGTCGCTTCTTTCGGCCGGGACTCGCCCGCTCCGTGCGGCGCTACGTTGCCGCTTGTGAGCCCTGTCAGCATGGGAAGAAGCCCTCCACACTTCCAGCTGGATGCCTCCAGCCAATCGACATCCCGCCCGAACCCCTTTTCAGTGCTGGTCTAGACCTTCTTGGCCCATTTCCTCTCTCGGGCTCCGGAAATAAATGGGTCGCCGTCGCTAGTGACTACGCTACGCGGTACGCAATCACCAGAGCCCTCCCGGCAAGTTGTGCTACTGACGTCGCTGACTTTCTTCTCTACGACATTATTTTAGTGCTAGGTGCTCCGCGCCAATAACTCACTGACCGTGGCCGTAGCTTTCTCTCGGCAGTCGTAGAGGACGTCCTCCGCTCCTGCTCGACAAAGCAAAAGTTTAGCACGTCCTACCACCCACAGACCAACGGCCTCAAGGAGCGCATCAGCCAGACGATCGCCGACATGCTTTCGAAGTACGTTGCGGCCGACCTCCACGACTGGGATCTTCATTTACCATATGTGACGTTCGCGTATAATTCATTCACCATTCTATCGCCTATATGGCCGAGAACCCGCGTTGCCCTTGGACACTTTGCTGCCCTCGCCCGTACGTTCAGTCACTGAATACGCCCGCGACGCGATCGCACACGCCGACCACGCGCGCCAGCTCGCGCGCACCCGTCTCGAGGCCTCACAGGAGCATCAGAGACGCCTCTATTATTTCCCCCATCGCGACGTGCACTTTTCTCCGGGTTCTCTGGTGCTTCCCTGGTCACCCATCCGCCGAGTGCGTTTTTCCGAAAAGCTGCTTTCGCGCTACTACACTGGCCCATACCGTTTGTGCGAA